>NC_132794.1:42173426-42474003 GCF_048418805.1 Vulpes vulpes
CGTCGCTCCACGTTTACTTTCTCTTACATTTCCTCTATTTTCAATCCCTCTTCCCTCCTCTTTTCCTCCCTTCCCATTTTCTTTCCCTGCAGAGCACATGCTAAGAACCACCCCATGTATTTCCTAGTAATAGGGGGCCACCGTGTGCACGGGGGCTTATAGTTTACCTAGTGCTTTTGTAATTCAGAAATAAGCCTGAATGGGACAGAATTCTTCTTCTTTTTTAAGATTTTGTTTATTTATGAGAGAGAGAGTGAGCACAAGAAGGTAGAGGCGTAGAGGAAGAGGGAGAAGCTACTCACTCACGTGCCCCATAGGACAGAATCCTTAAAATCTGTTCACTTTGTGTTCCAGAATCAATCTGAGCCACAGACAGGTATCACCGAGTCCAGACACCTCTAACAAATCCGAAGTGATCGCTGGGTTAGGAGGGTAACCACAGGGCCGCTGACAACTGCTGCCTGCACACTCCACTCACCTCCTGCCTGTGGCCTGTGACACAACCCACCGGGGAACTGCTAATAAACTTTCATCCTCTCTGTGCCTCTGAGCCTACCGTCTCCCAGCCTGGGCCATCGGGAGAGGACGTGTCATGTTGGGATGGCCCTTGTTTCGATGTCACCTGTCACAGGCTCTCAGGACAGTCCTGCTGTGTGCTCAGCTGAGCACCAGCTGCCTGCTGGCTCGTGGCTGCTCATTGCCTCAACCGAAGTGCCCCATGTCTGTGTTCACTGGGCCGGCTCAATCCCTGTGTGGGAGCCGACTCCAGATATGTTTGAAATGATTTTAGCAGGAAGTGTCACTTTCTTCCTGGAGTAGAAAAGTGATGTTTTCTCAGTAACATCACTTTATACCTCCCGTCTTCACCACCCTTACTGAGAGCCCAGTGAGAGGCCGCTGTGTTCTCTTAATACTCGTGTCCCTGCTGCTGTCTGCAGCTGACATCTGAAACCTGGAGGCTTCAGAGGACAATGTAACATACTAAAAATAGCAAAGCAGAAAAACAGAAAAATCTTGCATTTTTGATGCTGATGTCGAGCCGCCGAATTAACCAGCAGTGGACTTATCCTTTCTCTGGGTTTTGTTATGCGCTTTAATAAGTTTCTTTGGTTAGCTGTTTTTTGCTTGGCCTTCTGTTACTTGCAGCTGATACCATTCTTTTTTTTCTTTTTTTTAAACAGATTTTATCTTTTTATTTGACAGAGAGAGAGCGAGAGCGAGCACACAAGAAGCAGGAGGAGCAGCAGCAGCAGAGGGAGAGGGAGAAGCAGACTCCCTGCAGGGGAGGGGCTCCATCCCAGGTCCCTGAGATCACGACCTGGGCCGAAGTCAGATTTGCTTAACCGACTAAGCCACCCAGGCACCTCACTGATAACCTCTTAACTAGTACTTTCCCTGGACATCAATATTGGAAGTTATTTTTGCCTACTTTGGATTTCTACAACATGTTGGCTGTATTTCTATCATGGCAAGTTTCAAGCTTATACCAAAATAATTTGCATAGATATAATTTCCGTTTTATCAGTCTGTACTCCTGACCTTAACAGCATTATTATCTCCACAAAGTATACCCCATGTACCACTAGTCCTGTGGGATGCTCCATAGTCGCAGGGTTCTATGGTTGCATAAATTTGGGAGACACAGCGATGCCCGGGTGGCTCAGTGGTTGAGCATCTGCCTTTGGCTCAGGGCATGACCCCAGGGTCCTGGGATCGAATCCCACATCGGGCTCCCTGCAGGGAGCCTGTGTCTCTGCCTCTCTCTCTGTGTCTCTCGTGGATAAATAAGATCTTAAAAAAAAAAAAAGTTTGGGAGACACAGCATGCCATGTCTCCCTTCCTTAGATTCACTATATTCATTAGCACATGGAAATAATATGACGTGATTATTAAGGGTGAGATTCTACTCATTGCTAGATGCATGGGATTTTTGCTTCGTTAATCCTTATGACCCCCAATTTCCCCACGTGCAAAATGGGTACAAAATACATATCTCATAGTGTTATGGGAACCTAAAATAATGTGTATCCAATATTTAGTTTTACATCTGGCCGTGTCCCGCAATGCCTTTGGCTTGTATCACCTGCACTAGGAGTTTCTTGCTTCAGGACCCATATTACTACATTGTTAGTTTATATTTGTGTATTTGCTCACAGATTATTTTCAAGTTTCTGAACAGTTTTCTCAGGGACTTTGCAAAATTTCCAAATTGCCCAAAGCACGCATAATAAGTAGAACTTCTTAAATGCTTAATAATGATAGTCATTATCGTCAGCAATAGCTGCAACATAATAAAGGCTCTGAGAAGTCCTGCAGCAGAGACATCTGGTTTAGTGTTTAAGTTGACATTTCACAAACTTATCTGAGAATATCTCCGGCTTTTGACACAATACCATCACACGTCTAGTAGAGCTGGTGTTACAAGGCATGTATTTTTACAAAATGTAGCTCTTCCTGCTGCACTCAGGCAAGAAACCTGGCTGCCTTCTCAGGCAAATCCCTCTCCTTCATCATCCCGCCCCTCATATTCAGTCCATCATCATGTACTCCTGGCTCTTCCAATCTTACCTCCTAAATACTTCTCAGACTCACCCCCCTCCTTTCTGTCTCTACCACCAATGCCTTGCAGCACCGATATCTTTGCACAGACCTAATGGATCCGCCGGCTGTAGTCTTACTCTTATTAAACCCACCCTCTCCCTGCTATCTCTCTATGCAAATTGATCATATAATTTCTTTATTCAGCAGCCCTTCAGTGGCTTCCAAACTCCTGCAGAAGAGAGGTCGGTTTCCTTTCCAAGGCTCTCAAATCCCTCCCTCACCTGGCTGCGTGAGTCTCAGGCCTTGGCTTCAGCTTTGCACCCTTGCTACCTGGGTTCCCTACTATGCCAAGCTGTTAATGCCCTGTACCCATCCCCATGCCTACAATTTCCTTTCTAACCTGCTTCATCTGATTCTTCCTTCCCCTTTGCAACACAACTCAGGCAGCAGCCTCTTTTGGGCTAAGATCTCCCCTATGGGCTCCCATAGCAACCTGTGCATGTGTTTATATTACCACTTATCCTGTCTCATTGTTCATGGAAAATCTCACACGTTAGATTGTGAACTCTTCAAATGCATAAACCATGTTTTTTCCCCCCTTGGCTCACTAGACTCACCTTTCTATAGTGCACAGGCACTTATTAAATCAATGGTGGCAGGAAAAAAAATGCATTTGATTGCACAGGAAAAAAAATCGATGGTGGATTAAGCCATTTGGAGCACCACCTCTGTGCTGTCTTCATCTTCCAACTGGAAAGATCAAAAGGTCCAGGCCCAAACAAATGTCTCATTGCCGTCTGGGGTAGCCCGGCTCTGACCCTCATTGCCTGTGCTGAGCCAACTGGCCCGGGCGACTCCAGCCTTGCCTCTCTCTGGGCCAGATGCCAACGTGGCTGCTCGCAGCCCTGCAGAGCTACAGCTGGGCAGTGCTGGGTGGGGAGGGCACATCAGGCTGGCTTCCTGCCCTCTTGCAGCTTCAGGGTAGCTTGAGATGAGTGGGCTGAAAAAGCCAACCTGGGGATGAAGAGAGGCAGAGGGGGAGAGGGAAAAGAGGCCCCTGAGAGCCCAGAACTAGCCCCACCTGGGGGTTCCATGGATGCCAGGTGTCAGTAGACACCAGCCCCTTGTCATTACTTAGCATCATCAAGCCTCACGTTATATTTAATGACAACGATTAAAAAAACAAACAGTAATCGACATGCATGCAGCCGGATTGCTACCCAGAATGGGTGATGGAGTCGGTCTGTATTTTAAATCAGGATCTATGGCTGACCAGCTCTGACAAGGCTTCGAGGCTCAAGGGATAGAAGGCAGCATCAGCTTTATCAAGTCTGATTTGATTAGTTTCTCCAGTCAATTTTGTGCACTCTGGTCACAGGATAAATCATCCGTCTCTCTTGCTGTTCTGCTCTTTTCTTATTGATTTAAAAATAGTGACCTTATTTCTCTGTCAAATGGTTACCAGATTTCCCTAATGGTGTACATGTGGAGAACTCATAAGGTCTCCTGCTCTCCTCAGATGGCCAAATCTCTGCTTTGGCTAAAAGAAAACTGACTTAACTCTGTGGCAAAAGGGTCATTTTACTTCACCCTTTTGTGGCCAAATAGAATTCCTGGGAGTCCCTTAATCACAGGAAAGTTTTAGAACGATGTTTTCCTGGCCTTCTTAGACTCACTTAGAAATGTGGTTCACGTGCCTAACCATTTAGAACCATGTGATTTTTCTGAACTATAAAGGACCCTATGGACAATCAAGTTGAACCATTTCATTCCACAGATAAGGAAAACTGAGGGCCAATATAGGGGAAGCAAAGGACCTTGCCAGATCTTCCAGCAGGTTGGAGATGTGATGGGGAGGATGTTCATGGCTTTCAGGGAAAGTTATTTACCAAAATTTAAATCTGAATAATAGCAGAAGATTGTTGACCCTTCAAACACTTCAACTTTAAAAAGAAAAAAAGAATTTGCCTTAAGAATTCTTTAATTCTGGATTCTTCATTTAAAATATGTGATCCAATTTACCAAAGTTACATTTAGAAAGACATTTTCAAGGACGACTCTTTCCAACTAAGACAATCTTGTCTCTTTCTTCCCACTTCCATTCCAAATCCATTTCCCTGGCTCATGACCAGCTCTGAATCCTTGATGCTCCTCCATTGGGATTGCCCTCTTGTTCTGTTCAGTTACACGCACACTCTCCAGATAGTTTCACTAGTTTCAGTACTGGTTCCACCCTTTGGGTGCCCATCGTTACCAATTCAAAATGATTTCTTTCTTTTCTGATCACTATGCCTTCACACTGTTCAGCTATGCCTTGGTTCTCCTTGATTCCTAATGTATGTCATGGCTCCTAGACTAAACTGGAAACTCTTAACAGTAACTATGACTTATTTTTAATGGTTGTTCTGTAGTTACTAACACGATCCTGGGTGTAGAGTAGATATCTGTGGTGCTGGCAAAGGTGGCTCCTCAAAGGAAAAAGAAAGTCCTGATTTCTACCATTTGCTTATTTTTTGTGGTGTAAGTATTCCCATCATGGCTACCAATGTGATGTCATAAGTGTGAAATTGGGAAGAGGTGCCCAGAACTGGCTCTCTTAAAACTATCTCAGCCTGTTCCAGCACACCGCTGGTAGAGGATAATAAACAGGCGTCTGACACCCTGTCACGTGTATTGTGTGAATATATGTCAGTAGTCTTAGAGATGAAAGAGATACAGTCTGTCAATGTTTAGCATACAGTTGAAATAGCCATCATATTCCTAATTCATTTATTTAAAAACTGTTGAGCATTTACTAGTATCTTAGGTACTGTTCTAGGCATCAGCCTCATGGAACTTGCAGCTAAATTAAAAAAAAAAAACATATTAAGAAGCAAACAAAAGAACATAGAGATAATTATTTAATTATAAGTTTTAGTATCTGTTGGGGCGTCTGGGTGGTTCAGTCAATTAAGCAGCTGATTTGGGAGAGGTTTCTCTAAAGAATTAATACTTCAGCGGCCACCTGAAGGATAGATGAACAAGTCAAGTGGGAAGAGTGCAATTGCTAAGGAGTGGTCAGTGTGTGCAGGGAATCTGAGGCAGGAAAGATCTTGACCATATAAGAAATGAAGAGAAGGGCTGTGTGGCAGGAGAACAGAGAGTGAAGTGGGGGAATGGAAGAAGGTGAGGCTGGAGAGGTGGGCAGGGCTTAGATGCCTCAGGGCCTTGTAGACTATGTTCAGGAGCTTGGATTCTGTTTTAAGTTCAAAGGGAAATGATTTTTTATTTTCAAACAAGGAAGTGACATCATTTGATTTATGTTTTAGAGATATTACTATGATTGCTATATGAGAAATAGATCGGTGGGTGGGGTAGAGGCAGGGGTGAAATTAGAATTGGGGAGACCAGTAAGGGAATTATGGCAAGGGTAGAGGTGAAGTGTGATGGCGACTTGGCCTAGGTAGTAGCAGTGGAGATCCAGTAGAATGAACAGACTTGCCCCAGGTATTGGAGGTGGAGTCAACAGGACTTGATCAAGGAGCAGTCGAATGAAAGGAGTTGCCATTTACCCCAGTGGGGAATATTAAGGGGGTATCTTTTTCTTGATGGGAGAGAGAGACCCCAACAGGCAAAGATCAATTCAAGATAGAAAAGCCAGTAAAGACTAGAGGAGGGATGGTTGAAAAATAGGAGGAAAAGCCAAGAGAGTAGGTGTGCTGTCAGGGATGCCAAGATCATAGTCTTTCAAGGAGATGGGAGAGAGAACTGTGTCTAAAGCTGCTAAAACGTTGAGGAAGGTGAGAAATGAAAAGTCTCTGTTAGATTTAGTAATATAGAAGTCACTGGTGACCTTTATAACAAGAGTATGTTTGGTGGAGTGGTAGGTGCTGAAGGCAGACTAGCAAAAGAGTAAATGCAGATGGCAACTCCTTAGAGAAGCTTCTCTGTGAATGGGAACTGAGAGAGAGTAAAGTCCCTGGAGGAGGACATGGAACCAATGGAGGCACATTTTTAAAGATGGGATATACTGTGACATATCTGTATGTTTGGGAAAGAATCTGGTAGAGAGGGAAGGATGGGAGATTCAAAAGAGAGAAGGTAGTCAACGGCGTGAGGTTCAGAAAGACCGTGTGGGACAGGATCTGATGACACACGGAAGCAGGGGCAGTTGATAGCTTTCCACCAAGCAGTCTGACTTACAGACAGTTTTCCAAAGGAGTGACTAAACTATTTATGCATCCTAAAGAGAGAAGAGAACCTGTTAATCCATGTTATTTTCTTCACAAAGTCAGAGATTTAGAGCACAACGGGAATAAAGCTTTTTGGCAGCCAGATGTATCTGTTTTGTTAAGTGTTACTTATTTGTCTCCTGTTTTCCTGTTGCAGTAGAATCTAGCAATACAATTTAGGGTTTGTATGCTGGGCCCGTCATGGGGTAATGGAGGTTCTCTTAATTCTTCCTGTCGACACTCAGCATGTTCTCTGGGATGGGGGAGAGAGGCTGGTAGGTTTAGTAGAGAATAATGAAGGGATTCCCTTCTGAGAGCTTCCATTTTCTCTGAAAAGTATAAGACAAGGTCATTAATTCAGATGGAGGGGACCAGATGAAAGAATCGGTGACTCTGAAAGAAAGGAAAGAGTCTGATATAGACACTGTAGGGAGTGAGAGATGGGGTTGACCTTTTTCAGGGTAAGGAAAAGCAGTCAAGTTCTTTGCAGTAAAATCTTCACATTTTTCTCTGACCCATTCCTCTGCAGGCAGGGATTAAATTTCTGAAATTGTCTGAAAGGGACTTTCTCCCCCAGCTGGATGGGATCCCTGGAAAAGTATGTATACTTTCTCCAAGTCAGGTCCCATGGTCTCAGTGATGTGTATTCATGGGTTTTCCAAGAGGCCCTCACCATCCACTCTTCCATCCTCATACTCTGTATCCCCCCTCTGCTCCTCTGGACCCCTGTTCCCTGGGCTTGTCTCGTCTATTCTGTGTCAGACCCTAGCTTGTAATTGCTTCTCAAAGTGTCATCTGAGGAACTGGTGATCACCAAGGAACCATATATTCCCTCTTGTGACAGGATAAGGGACTTACACCAGAACACAAACCAACAGTTGCTAAGTGCGTTATTCAGCTGACATTGTTTTCAGAGCAAGATCTTCTCAGGGAAGGAAGCGGCTTTTTGATTTACATTGTGAGGCAAATTCCTTTTCTATTGGAGACCACTACATGCAGTTCCAGGTAGTGGTTTCTAAACCACAGATCACAGTCCACCAGTTGGTTGAGAAATCATTTGAGTGCTCAGCTCTGAGAGAGAGAGAGAGAGAGAGAGAGATCAGAGTAGAAAATACTAGTGTGCATTATATGTAATAATTGTACATGTAGTGATGGTGGATGTTCCATGAAACTTTTATTTCAATTACATGTATATGGAGGTGTGTTTGTGGGTCTCTACGAAAAATGTATTTCTCACTATAGGTCAGAGTCCAAAACATTCCAGAAACGCTGCTCTGGTACTTCCTATTGCAACAAAATATTCTCGAGCCAAGTTTTCCTCTCCTTTGCTCAAAGAGCACACATCCCACTGTACCCTTTTTACTTCTTCTGATAGCACAATGTGAGATTTAGAATGAAGATGTTTTGTAATAGCAAAGTATCACTTTGCTGAAAGGCCTTTTGCTCCTTGCCTGGTTGGCTTTACACCTGATGCAGCCCTTTTCTGGCTTGGATTCCATCAAACAATAGTCATTTTGGAGAGGGCACATTTCATTTCTGGAACTGCTGGACCTCTACAGAGTGCCACCTGCACAATGAAACCTGAAGAAATTCTGTATGGTATACTTAAGAGATTGAAGTCAGTATGCTTTCTGAGATTCAAATACTAAGGGGTTTATAAAACCAATGAAACAAAGGACTTTGTGCCTCAGTGTGCCTGGATTGTCACTAGGTTTTCAGGAAGTGTCTCTGAGTGCTTATTGTCCTGGCTCCACTTGACCTTTGTAGACTTATGAAGATGACACCTGCATTTTTAAACAAAGCAATACCATTAATGGAGCCATTAGCAAATGATCGGGCTTAAGGTAAGAATGTCCAATGTAGATTGTTGCCTAATATCACCCACATGCAACTTTGAAATTTGTCATCATTCAATGTGTTTCTCCAATAGAATTAAGTCCTAATGAGTTACTGAGAGAGGAAAGAAGTCCTAGTATACTGGAAAAAAAAAAGGGGGAGCTTTGCTGTCAGACAGACTCTGGTTAAGACCTTGCTTATTAAATCTCCTTGTGTTTCAATGTCCTTACTTGTAAAAAGAAAAAATGATTTTCTATATAGTTGTTATGGGAATTAGAGAAGATGTTGGTAAGTTTTTGGCTAGTGCCTGACACATAGCAGAGGATCAATAAACAACTGCCATTGCCCTTATGTTAATAATGATAATAATAATAACCATAGATGAGGTATCAAATTTGTTTAACCTTATTGAGAACCTAAAAGAGAAGCACGGTTGAAAATAAGCAATAAAGAGATACAGGATTATGGAAGAAACCGTAATGACTGGGTTTCCTTCATTTTCCATTTCAACATATATCATATTTCTCGGAGAAACCATGATTTGGGAATAAAGCCCAGAGAGCAAAATCCACAAGGAGAGCACATCTTCAAATCACATCTGGCCTGGGAAGAGAGTCAGATTTTAGCATGTATTTCTAGGGACCAAAAGCTTTTATTTCGTCCTACCACGGGGTAACATAATAGCTATAGAACACCTGATGGTTGGCCATCTGTCCTTCAAGAAAAAGCAAGTCAAAAGGGAGGAAGAAACATTCTATGAATGAAGTTCCTCATTTCCCTGGGCATAAGCTCGGAGCTGAGCACCCTTCCGATCTCAGCGGGTGTCAGAATGGATGTGCCATGTCCAGGGGGGTTTATCACAATCATAATGTGATTATGGTAAATCTCCTCATCAGTGTGGCTTAATGTTACCAGGAACTTGAACTGATTCAAACTATGGGCTCAACAGGATATAAACATCACCAATTTGCTGAAATCTCCAGAAAACTAAACCAAAGGAAAGTGTCTATCCTATCCCCAGGAAAATAAACTTAGTAAATGGTTCTGAATCTATCTTTCAACTTATAAAGGAAATCTAGAATCATATCAATATATTTTCTAAATGGCATCCAAACAAAATTAACTGTTGCTAGTTGGTCATTAAGCATATTATAATAAATATATTGGTGGTCCCAGTGTTCTGCTGATAAATGCTTAACAACACGCTCTTCAGTACATATATTATATACAGCATGTTAATTGTAAATTTCATAAAAGATTCTCACATAATGCTTTTGTTGATTTTTTTCTAAACTCATGTATCCATAATTATCCCATGGTTGCTGGTAACAAATGAGTGTAACTCTGATCTGAATGTTGGTTGATATGCTCACTTATGTTAATGAGTAATATGAAAATGAAACAAGGAAGATGCTTGTTGATGACTTTGCTGGTTCAAATAATGGCTTTTGAGACCCGGAGGAACACTTCTTCAATATTTTGTGCTATTCACAATATAATGGCTACAGACATAACACATTTTTAAGTTTAATCTGCACTGGTAACATTTTCTCCATCACTTTCTTAAATCTGGACAATTAGCAAAGCAATAATGAAGCCTTGATTTGTATCACTTGACTATCCCCATGGTGTAAATACTCACAGCATAGCTTTTTTCAGATGATCAGTGTGATGTCACTGAATGCAGGGTTGAGATGCATAATAGTTCTCCCTTACTTGGCATTCCCACCATGCAGATGCAACTGTAAATAATAGCAAAAGCAAAGATAGTAGTGTGATGTAGTAAAAATAATTAGGAAGTGATGACTTTTGACTATTTGTTACCTCTGCTTTAATATACTTTCATTGTCAGCTTATATAATTTAAGTTTTGATAATGACTGTGTTGAACCACTAGCGTTCAAAATTCCTGAACCTAACAATTGACTCTTACAGGCCTACACCGGACAGCCCCAGTCTACCACCTGTTGTCTATTCAATGCTCATCCTCCCTTCTTCCTTCCTTTCTCTTCAAGTATCTCACCTTCACCACTCATGACATGGAAGAAGATGACTTTGTCCCCAGTTCTGGGACAATTGCAGCCCATCGTGGTAATCCCATTTTCTCATATGGTTGAAAAAATGTCATGTAACTCAATTCTGGCTAATAGATGTGAGGTGAAGTCTACTGGAGAAGTTATAGAAGTCTTCACATTCCTGTAGGCATTTTCTCTCTCCAGATATTGTTACGACTGAAGGGGCTCAGGGATGGCCCCAGACATTTCCCTACTGGCCTGAGGGTGAAATCAACTCATAAAAGCAGGTAGAGCATCACAGAGAGAGGTGGAGTTGGGATCCCAACATGCCACACCTAGAGCCCACCCTGGAGTTTTTGTTTCTTTGCAGCTGGAAGTTAAGTTGTTTCTTTCCCAGCTGGGAGTTTGGGAGATCTAAAAACATCCAATATAAAAGTATGTGATAAATTAGCCTCTTCAGAAGCTTGGCTCTTAGATCGGAGATGAGACTAACTCATGGAAAATGAGGAAACAATCCAGTACAGATGAGGAATGCCTGTTTTTTACACTGTGTAGCACAGACTCTGAATTTAAGAGGATTTTAGAGGAAAGTTTGGTCAGCAAGATGAGAGTCACCATGGACCTCTTTGTGGAAGAGATGGGGTTTGGGTCAGGTCATAAAGAATGAGTGAGATTTGAGAAAAAGGGGAATAGAGTTTCATGTGACTGGGGAAGATAAACGGAGAGGCTCCCAATGATGCCACCCAGAGTCCTGTTCTGCAGGCTGCAAGCATCCTTCAGGTGAAAAAATATACTGCTTCACTTTGCAAAATACCTGAACCCATAATTTTTGTTTATTTTATACATTGGCTACCCTTTGTGTGGTCATTTGTGAATCCAAACACACACTCTGTAAAGTCCTTGGAATTTTGAAGAGCAAGGTATTACACACATACCTAACTTCATTCTCTTCTGTTCTCTTCCCTCCTGATCCTTTTGATGCTTCCTATAAACTGTCAGCCTGTCAGAGCCCACTGGTTGCATGATGGGATGTATACACTCCTGCTTTGAGGAAGGGCTACTCGTTATCTCTAACAGGCAATGGCCTGTACTTTATTTTTTCTTTAAGCCAGGAAAGAGACTCCACAGCTCTCCTTGCTATGCAAGTATTTATGCCTTTCTATTCTCATTGTTTGAGAATTCCTTCCCATTTTTACCCACATTCCCACTGCCAACGTGTATGACTGCTGTTCTCTCACCCAATCCTCAACTGTTGTTGCCTTTCATTCATTAAAAAATCTCTTCACATATCGGACTCTTCTGGCAAATCTCTCAGATATATATGTGACATAAGTGGAATGCAATTGCACTGTTTCTTTTAAATCCTCTTCAAAGGGGGTGCTGGACACTCAGCAATAGCCAGCACGAGTTGTGAGGAGGCTGTGACAGATTCAGGAGGAACAAATGGGAGCAGAGCACTGACAGGTGTTTGAGACCACAGTTCTCCTTGCTCAGTTCCCTGCCTGCTGAGAGGCACGTATTTTTGGAGGCTGGTGACTGCTTTGCTCAGGATTATCAACCTATTAATATGAAGACAGAGGGCTTGAAATGAGAACGACAAAGACAGTGAGAAACCTATCAGAACCAGCAATGATATTTATCACAGATTTCTCCTCAATATCCACCATAGAAATAGCCTACTATTCAAAATTTCGACACAGCCTATTGCACACCAGGAGTAGTCTCATAAATTGGCTTGAATTCATATCAATATTCCTTTTGGCCTTGCTGCTCCCTGACAACAGTATTTCCTCCCTATGTCTGTGAAGTATGAGGTGTTCACACAGCTACTTAGTTGAGACAAACACTACAATGTTATCAAGAGCAACTGTTTTTCGTAATTGTCATGAAGTATTTTTTAGGTCTCAGAAGGAAAATACGTACTCTTTTAAAATTTTATTCATTTATTTATTTATTTTTAAATATTTTATTTGTTTATTTGAGAGAGAGAGAGAGAGAGAGCGCACACAAGTGGGGGGAGCAGCAGAGGAAGAGGGAGAAGCAGGCTCTCTGCTGAACAGAAAGCCCATTATGGGACTCCATCCCAGGAGGCTGGGATCACAACCTGAGCTGAAGGCAGACGCTTAACTGACTGAGCCACTCAGGTGCCCCCTACCCTTTTTTTAATGATTTGGTTTGTAAACTGGCAAAGAACCAGGCCAGTGTAGACACTGGCTATTATGGTTCACTACAGGATAAGGAAGGTCCGAGTGTGAGGGCAGCTAAGAGTAGTGGGGACAATTGCAGGGTAAGACATGCAGCAAGATGGATGTACAAGGGGAATGTAATGATTAAAAACCTGTGTTTGAACCCTAGGTCTGTCCCTGACCGACAGAGTCATCTAAAGCAAATTATGTATCTTCCTGGTAACTTGGTTTCCCTATGTATAAAATGGGGGTAATAATCGTTCCTCTCTCAGAGATTTAATTATTAGAATTGCATGGGTTAATGTTTGTAAAGTGCTGGCACATTAAAAAACTTATATGTGTTGAATACATTTTAAACACCAAAATTCTAAGTTTCACACCGTAGATATCAGCCATTGTGAATTTAAGCAGAAGATATTGGTTGGCTCACAGAATATTTCAGAGGATAGATGGGCAGACCACAGAGCTGGCTCCATGTAGACAGCGCAGGCAAGGAGGCAAGACAGCACGACCCTGCAGTTTGCTAATGCCACATTGCTTCTCTCCAGCAGGAATTGTGTGGCATCCCCACCTGCTTGAGCCAGCAGCCTCTAATTCCATGTCTGGAACAGACGATGGCTGGTGTCAGGGATGAGGTAGGTTAGGGTTCATCATTGAAAGGGAGCTTATAAAATTAGAGGTAAGTGAGACCTCACAAATTTGAGGAATTCCCAATTTTAGAAATGAAAGATGCTGAGAAGTCAAAAAGAATGCTAAATAGGCAAAGGACATCAAGAAATAAAGTTTAAAGGAATATTAAGGAGTGTGGGTGGCTTGGTTGGTCAAGCAGCTGATTCAACTTCAGCTCAGGTCATGATTTCAGGATGTGGGATTGAGCCCCATGTCAGGCTCCATGGAGCCTACTTGGGATTCTCTCTCTCCCTCTCCTTCTGCCCCTCCTTGCCACTGTGCACACACATGCTCTGTCTCTCTCTCTCTCTTTCTATCAAAGAAAAAAAAAAGAGGAATATTAAGTGAAAAAACCAGCAATCCATACATAGGGCTGAACATATTGTAGGCTATCTACAAATACTTATCCATCAAATCTGGATGAGAAGTTGTTCTAAAGGAATGAAAAATGGATAGAAGAGAAAATCATCCAGAATTCCTTAAGGAGCTCAGGGACAGTGCAGGGAAAATACTTGGTTTTCAAATACACGATTGTCTTTGACAGTTTTTCTGTTCCTTGTTAATCTCCTCATTTCTACGACTCTACATCCCAGGCCTTTCATCTATTGCAAACCTCCTTCCCTACCCTCATCTCAAGGACTATTCGCATCCCATTTTTCTCTTAATCAACTATTGATTAATTTTCTTGCAGAAACATTCACCAAAAATTGAGGTGGCAGCTGATATACCATTTATGTGTGAAGTTTTCCAGGGAGCATTTGCACGTCAAGAGAAAAACAGAGCCTTCCAGCTCTGGAGAAGTGACAAAAGGTGGGGACAGTATTATGTGGCAGAGAGCTCTTCCTGTGATTTCACTCTAGCTAAAGCACCTGACTGCAATGCCAACCCTGCTCTGCAAAGGGCCCTTCCTCATGCTGAATGGCCGCAGATGAAGCAGCCTTGTCTATAGACACAAGGCTTCCAAGGGTCAACCACTGAGTGCATGCCCATCACGGGGTGGGTGAATGCACCCTTTTACTGTTCACACCATTCACCTTTTGTCCTATGAAGACACAGACTTCCCTAAGGCCCAGTTCACCCCATTTTCTCCTCTCCTAAAGATTAAAAATAGCACTCTCTTCAATGACCTCAATAATTTAGAACCCATGAATAAGTCATTTGCCCAAGAGACTACACTGGGGCTTCTATTTTTACTTATAGTCTCTCACCAAGCAAAGTGACCTCTCCCAAGGAGCCAACATTGACACCCACTGATCTTCTGGCTTCTCAGGGAACAACCCAGTCAATACTTGCAATGCAGAGCCTTTTCTCAAGGGCAAAGATGGACCAATAGGTGTCACTGGCTACAGAATGTGCATAACCAAACATGAACTTGGCATATCTGCCTTGCTCAGAACTCAGAGCAGCCTAGAGCATGCCCCAGGAGGAACACTTTCTATAAGGTAGGGCAGGCAAATGCAGTGTACAGTAGTCTTCCTTTGGGCCCCTTTTTCCTTAAGACACCATTTTCTAAATATTGGACCTCAGCAGAAGAGCAATATGATAGCTCAGGTCCCTAAACCTTTGGGGTTGCTCCAGCCTCCCACTACATGCCTCCTTCATCCACCTTCAATACACATTCCTTTGCCCTATCTCATCTATGTACTACTTTCAGGAAGGTTGGGCATTTACTCTGGGTCAATCCAGTGGTCACTGAGGAGGCTCTACCTCAGTCTTTTGACCACCACTCTATAAAAACAAGTTTGATCTTTTTCCCCCTCCATATTGTCATACCTAGGGATTGTTCTAGTTCCCCTTCGTCAAGCCGTAGGATTCTGTTATAAGCCAGGTGCTGGATTGGGTAACCTCAAAGATCCCTTCCAATTTTGAGAATCTATAATTCTAAGAGAAAGTTGAAGTGGGCCTAGAAGAATTCATTGGGTTTTGTAGAGAGGAGACATAGAGGGACAGCTTTCCACATCATGTTAGTGAAGGATAGTGGTAGGAACAGAAGTGGCTTATCCTGGAGTGGATAAATGGATCTCTCTAGTAGAACAAAGGGAACATTCCAGAAAATCATGAAAAATGTGGGCCCAGAAGACTGGGCCAGGTTATTGGATACCTTAAAACAAAGGCAGAGGATTCCAAGTTGGTACTATAGGCAAGAAAAAACCATTGTCATGATCCTGAGCTGGGTAATGCTAGGAGGACATCGAGTCTTCCCAGTGATCATTGCTGGTAATGGTGAAACATCCCTCCCATTATACACACAAAGAAAATGAACATCCCTGAGATGTGTAGCTCAGATACAGGAATGCAAGGCAGTTCTCTTTCCTTTCACAGTTCTCATTTCTCTATTAAACCCTCCTCACTCAGATCATGACAATGTGGTTTGCTAGATGTTCCAGAGGCTGCTAATGAGATGCAGCTATAATATATTCACTTCATAGTCATCACTAGAAACAGACTACCCTCTTTCCCTGCTGCATTTCTCGGGTGCCTGTGGGGGCTGGCAGTGTGGGCTGAGGGGGTCATGGGTGAGGCCTGTCCTCATATAGGCAGCTCATCACTGCTCCTCAGGCCTTCAGTGAATGGAGGAGACATGGACCTCTCACTGCCACAAAGCCTGAACGAACAAGGAAAAAGCAGGCAGGAGGGAAACAGGAATGTTTGAATACAGGAATAGTTTGGGAACAAAAAAGAGAAACCCAGAGACAGACTTAATTACTCAAAGGGCATCTAACCCAAAGAAGAGGAACCAGCATTCTGTGTAACATCAGACAGGACAGAATGAGGAAGAAGCAGTGCTTAGAGGTTGGTAGGACTGACGCTATCTTCACAGGTAAGCTTGCTTCCTGGCAAGGGCTGGTAACAGGCCGAGTTACCTAAGAAGGTTGTGAAATCTGTCTGCGAGTCTTTTTTTTTTTTTTTTTTGAAGATTTTATTTATTTATTCATGAGAGACACAGAAAGAGAGGTAAAGACAGGCAGAAGGAGAAGCAGGCCCCTATAGGGAGCCTGATGCCTGGACTGGGGATCACATCGTGAGCTGAAGGCAGTAGCTCAACAGCTGAGCCACCCAGGCACTCCTACCTGCAGGTCTTTAAAAGGAGCTCCAATCTGTATTTTCCTGGAAGAGCAAAGAAGTGACATAGTATGAGATGAGAAGTTACACTAGTCAGACTTTCAAAGCCCTTTTTTTTTTTTTATTTTAAAATTTTATCTATTTATTCATAAGAGACACACACACAGAGAGAGAGACAGAGAGAGAGGGGCAGAGATACAGGCAGAGGGAGAGGCAGGCTCCATGTGGGGAGCCGGACGCGGGACTTGATCCTGGGTCTCCAGGATCACGCCCTGGGCTGAAGGTGGTGCTAAACCGCTAGGTCACCAGGGCTGCCCTCAAAGTCCTTCCTTTTTTTTTTTTTTTTTCTTTTTTTTTTTTCAAAGTCCTTTCTAATTAAGTAATCATGTCTCTTTCTTTTTAGTTGAATTAAACTAACTTAGCTCAAATGGCTTGCACATGGTTAAGATCTGGGGTGTTTTGTATGTGTGCTCTTGTTCTTATCCTTTCATGTTTTGAGATTCTCCCAGGCCCATCTGACTGCCTTTAGAAGGCCACACTTGACTGCCCCACGTCTTAAGAAACCCACCATGCTTCCATATTCTTTGTAGAGTCTTTGCCACAATTTAAATAACTGAGCACAAACTGTCCTGTAGTCTTTATTGTTGGCCAAGTATTGGTTTTTTTTTTTTTTTCAAGTATTGGTTTTTAATCTCAACTCATTGCCAGCTCAAATAAGGCAAAGGCAATATTTTATACTTTGTCTTTTCCCCCTAGACTTCTGTGCAGGCTGTTGCAGTTTAATAAATTTTTACCGGTTAACAGCAAAGGAAATGTCAAATTAATTGTATATATGTAAATTAATATTTACTGAACAGCTACATGTGCGAGATGTTTTAAAATCCTTAATTGGGAATTTTTTTTTTAAAACACTAGCACTAAAAAAACAAAAAAAAACAAAAAAAAACACTAGCACTAAAAACAAACAAACAAACAAAAAACAAACAAACAAACAAAACTACTAGCACTTTTAGGAAACAGCCTCTACTGTAGCTGAGGATTTTGTTAGCCTAGTGTTTTGTCACAGGCAAGATGTTGGTTGCTTAGGACACGATCATATAGGAATTACCAGTAAACATAACATAAAAACTAGATTCCTGAATGCAGAAAGAAATACTAGGTGAAGAAATTGGATTTGAACATTGAGCAGAAGAAACCTTAATCAAAAAAGATAATATCAGAGTATAGTACATATACAGAGCATTCTAACAGGATAGTCTGTCATGACACTTGTAGTTAAGTTTAAAAAAAGGAGGGTAGGGATCCCTGGGTGGCGCAGCAGTTTGGCGCCTGCCTTTGGCCCAGGGCGCGATCCTGGAGACCCAGGATCGAATCCCATGTCGGGCTCCCGGTGCATGGAGCCTGCTTCTCCCTCTGCCTTGTCTCTGCCTCTCTCTCTCTATATGACTATCATAAAAAAATAATAAAAAAAAAATTAAAAAAAAAAAAAAAAAAGGAGGGTAGAAGCCAAAGGAATGGCAAGAGTGTTGATTTAGGACCAGCAGTCAAATACATATGGTGAAGTCCCAATAGTTCATTTTTGCTTTTGTTTCTTTTGCCTTCGTGGATGAATCTTGCAAGAAGTTACTGTGGCCAAGTTCAAAAAGGGTGTTGCATGTGTTCTCCTCTAGGGTTTTGATGGAATCTTGTCTCACATTTAGATCTTTCATCCATTTTGAGTTTATCTTTGTGTATGGTGAAAGAGAGTGGTCTAGTTTCATTCTTCTGCATGTGGATGTCCAATTTTCCCAGCACCACCTATTGAAGAGACTGTCTTCCTTCCAGTGGATAGTCTTTCCTCCTTTATCGAATATTAGTTGACCATAAAGTTCAGGGTCCACTTCTGGGTTCTCTATCCTGTTCCATGGATCTATGTGTCTGTTTTTGTGCCAGTACCACACTGTCTTGATGACCATAGCTTTGTAGTACAACCTGAAATCTGGCATTGTGATGCCCCCAGCTATGGTTTTCTTTTTTAAAATTCCCCTGGCTCTTCGGGGTCTTTTCTGATTCCACACAAATCTTCAAATAATTTGTTCTAACTCTCTGAAGTCCATAGTATTTTGATAGGGATTGCATTAAACGTGTAAATTGCCCTGGGTAACATTGACATTTTCACAATATTAATTCTTCCAATCCATGAGCATGGAATATTTTTCCATCTCTTTGTGTCTTCCTCAATTTCTTTCAGACGTGTTCTATAGTTTTTAGGGTATAGATCCTTTACCTCTTTGGTTAGGTTTATTCCTAGGTATCTTATGCTTTTGGGTACAATTGTAAATGGGATTGACTCCTTAATTTCTCTTTCTTCAGTCTCATTGTTAGTGTATAGAAATGCCACTGATTTCTGGGCTTTGATTTTGTATCCTGCCACGCTACCAAATTGCTGTATGAGTTCTAGCAATCTTGGGGTGGAGGCTTTTGGGTTTTCTATGTAGAATATCATGTCATTGGTGAAGAGGGAGAGTTTGACTTCTTCTTTGCCAATTTGAATGCCTTAATAGACCTGCCCTACAACCCAGCAATTGCACTGTTGGGGATTTACCCCAAAGATACAGATGCAATGAAACGCCGGGACACCTGCACCCCGATGTTTCTAGCAGCAATGTCCACAATAGCCAAACTGTGGAAGGAGCCTCGGTGTCCATCGAAAGATGATGGATAAAGAAGATGTGGTCTATGTATACAATGGAATATTCCTGAGCCATTAGAAATGACGAATACCCACCGTTTGCTTCGACGTGGATGGACCTGGAGGGTATTATGCTGAGTGAAGTAAGTCAATCGGAGAAGGACAAACAGTGTATGCTCTCATTCATTTGGAGAATATAAATAATAGTGAAAGGGACTATAAGGGAAGGGAGAAGAAATGTGTGGGAAATATCAGAAAGGGAGGCAGAACATAAAGACTCCTAACTCTGGGAAATGAACTAGGGGTGGTGGAAGGGGAGGAGGGTGGGGGGTGGGGGTGAATGGGTGACGGGCACTGAGGGGGGCACTTGACGGGATGAACACTGGGTGTTATTCTGTATGTTGGTAAATTGAACACCAATAAAAAATAAATTTATTATATACATATAAAAAAACAAATGCATATGGTGGTGGGTTGCTTTGTTGTCTGGAAAAACCAACTCAGAAACTTTTGACGCCAAATTAGTCTGGAGTCCTAGAAGTTTATGGACAAATTCCAAGGAATGATCTGTTTGAAGGTGAAAGAAAGAAACAATCCACTGTTGGTCTAGAGACGTGAACTGACTTGAGCCCAAATGGATAGAAGTTAAGGATGAGTAGAAAGGATAAGACTTGATTTTTCTAAATCTTTCTGTTGGGTGAGGGAGAGAGGTGGATAGTTTTTCAGCGTTGTAAGATGACTGGGAAGCGAGCCTGATCTCTGCATAGCATTGAATGCACATAGCATTGAATGTTTGTGTCCCAGTTCGCACATTGGCAGCAAGGTAGGAATAATACCTGGGATTAAGGGATTGCATATAATGATAGGTAGAACCTGGAGCATTTAGCAAGGCCAGGCACAAGATGAGTGCCAATAAGAGTAGATGCAGTGGCACATTCCCCAGCCCCAAGGAACCTGGGTGGCTCAGTGGTTGAGCGTGTGGCTTTGGCTCAGGAAGTGATGGCCATCCGGGGAACAGAGTCCCACATCGGGCTCCCTGGGAAGAACCTACTTCTCCCTCTGTCTATGTCTCTATTTCTCTGTCTCGTGAATAAATAAAATCTTTACAAATAAAAAATAAAGGTCAGCCCGGGTGGCTCAGCGGTTTAGCACCGCCTTCAGCCCAGGGCGTGATCCTGGAGACCCTGATCAAGTCCCATGCCAGGCTCCCTGCATGGAGCCTGCTTCTCCCTCTGCCCATGTCTCTGCCTCTGTGTGTGTGTGTGTGTGTGTGTGTGTGTGTGTGTCTCACGAATAAATAAATAACATCTTTAAAAAAAAAAAAATCATTCTTAAAAACATAGCATCTTTAAATGTGTCACACTTAATTTTAAGAAGAAAAAAAAAACCTGTTAAGTAGAAGACCGAGACAGTCTTTCCATCAACCTGATTGACAAAGAAACAAAGTTAGGAAATCTGGGTGCTATGGTTACAATTTCATAACCAAGACACAATCATTGTTCTCTTTGAGAATTTAGTAAATTGGCTTAATCTCACTCAAAGTACCTCTGAAGGGCTAAATATATCATGATAAAACTATAAAACATTCTAATGGCACATCACAAATGGATTGCAATTTCATGATGAATTAGGCCACAATCAAATACCCAATAATGACAAGGAACACTTTAGCCTGCAGAGATGCAGAGGACCTTCACAATCCCACAGGCCTCTAGTGTTAAGGAGCTTCGCTTTGAACCATGAAAGCCTGGACACCTGAAAACCTGGACATTTTGGTTTCTGGTTATTTGGACATAGTTATTACAGTCTTATCATAGATCACAAAAGGCATAATTAGGAGGCAGAATTTAGATATCTGACATATTTTCCAGGAAATAAGAATTTAGCCATCCTTGAGTTCTTTGTACTTTAACCTTGTTATTAATGATAAATGAAATAACATCTGAGTCTTTCCCAATCATATTATCTGCACTTCCTAGACTCTTTCACATCTGGCATAGATAGGAAATAATAATAATCATAATCACAACAACAACAACATGAATGTACCCTGGAATAATGGAGGAAGCTACTTGGGCCTGGCCTCCCAACGTCTCTTCCCACTTGGCTTGAGTGAGAAAGAGACCTGTACCTTTGCTCACCTAGAACCCATCTGTGGCACCTGACAGAGAAGCTCTGGAGATGGCCAGTTCTGGGCCACCTTGCCTGCGCTGCGCCCTAGCTATCATGAAAACATATTCTCCCAGCATCCTTATCCTCACTGAACTCAGCACCTTGGGCAAGCAGAAAGGACATGAGCAGCCTCACAGAAAAGAAGGAAGGAAGAAGCAGCATGCATTCCCAAGTGGAGTGAGCAGAGATAATCATTTGTAGGCAGCAGCAGCCGCTGTCCTCCAGGAATTCTGCTGACACTATGAGAGTGGGGCATGATGTCACAGGAACCCTGGCTTGGCCAGAACAGCATGGTGTCCCAGGCAGCTGATCTGTTCATCCAGATTGAAAGGATTTCTTCTCCTGCTGGTCTCCCACCCTCCTTTTCTCCCTGCCAGTCTGAGTGATAATTGTAAAGCCATCCAGTTCCTTTCAGAAGTAGGCTACGGGATCCAGGCCTGGGTGTTTTCATTGCTGGCATGTTGTAATTATCACCGAGGATGGCTCTGATGACAGCATAATACATGTGGTGTTTTGTGCTAAAAAAGTCAATGCCAATGGCTCAAAGAGCAAAACTTGCCAGTGATCCAAGCTCAGTTTCAATATAACATATGATCTGTGTGGGCCCCCATTCATGGTCACCTTTATCACCCTCAAGATTATTTCTACAAAACAGTTTTTAGATCCAGTTCTTGGGAAGCGATGAAAGAGAAATTCTTCTTTATTCAGAAACTTGTAAGCTCTTAACAGAGGAGCAAGGGGATACTTTAAACGTTTTGGTGTTTAGAATTCAAATTTATCAGAACTTAAGAGAAAGATGTTGGCCTCAGAATAAAACTTTGAGAATGTCTAAATCCTGACTCTACCATATAGTAGCTGTGCAATTTGAGGAATTTTACTTAACTTTTCTGATTCTTACTGTTAAAAAGAAAAGATATAGTTAGGTATAGCTGTTAGAATTACATGACTAAATGTAAGTAAAATACTTAGCATGGAGCCTGGCCCAATGAAAATGCGACATAAGTAGCTGTTGTTGCTATTGCTGTATTTGTAGTTGTTATTACATACACCATTCCAATTTTGAGGAAGGGAACTCGGTGGGTGAACATTATTATGTACAATTGCTAAATTCTTGGTACTGAGCAGTCATATCATACAGTTAATTAGAATCATGTTACCAGTTGTAACCTCTTCAAAAATCTTAATATGTATGTTGCTGAGAAGTTTGAATGGCAAAAAAATCTCCAATAAGAAGAGGACAGTTTGGAACACACACCCCTCCACCAGAGCAATCTCCAACTTGAACATTTCCTCAAGACACCAAAAAGTTAAAGTATTCTTTTGCTGGAAGAGTTTTTAAAAAGTGAATATAATATACATTGAATATTGACATTTTTATACCAAAGGCCATACATAGCTTACTCTTTCATATTATTGAGCCATTGAACGTAAGTTGGCTTTCCATATTACATGACTATTTTTATTTATCTAACTGTGAATGTCAACCTGAAAAGCCTTCACCTTATTCATTATTCAACATGAAGCAGCTACTTTTCACTTTGATATAAGTTACTAATTTATAGACTGCTTTTACCCTAAGTCATCTAGTGACAAAGCACAGTTCCAGATGTAGATTTTGGATAGAAACATCTTAAAGCAGGAGAATATTTAAGTCAGCGTGATGTTTGCTCAATAATTCATTACAGGAAACAATGAAAAGAAAGTGGTGTTTGGGCAGAAGACTATCTTCTTCATAGTCATATTCAACTATTAAGTTTTCATTAAGTAAGTATGCAATTGTGTTAGGAAATCATTACATTTCTGCAACAAAACTGACAATGAGTAAAGACCTTGGCGGACTGGCTATTATAAAAGACAGACTGAAAATCCATTTGGAAATCACAGAGAAACAGTTTCCCTGTGAACAGATTCATAGAGCATCCATCAAGATAAGAACTCAAGAAATCAAGGAGGCCAGATCTACATAAATTCCTCCACTTAGCTCTACTGCCATATATCTGTACAATAATGAGACTAGAAAAGACAATGTCCTGGTTTTTCCATTTTTACCTCAATATTCTGTGTTTAGAAAAGAAGAAGGAGAAGGGGAGAATAGTTAATAATAGAATGGAAAACCCTGAAATGTCCCTTTATGATAAATGCTAAGTGGTTAAGAATGCAGGCTCGGGAGTCAGCTCAGCTTAGTTCAAATGCTGACTCAGCCACTTTCCAGTTGTGTGGCCTTGGGGATCCCTTGGAGAAGTGATTTGTTTGTACTTTTCTGAATTCTAAAGTGAAAGTACAGGGTAATGGAAGTATTTACAGTATTGGGTTATTGTGACAAGTCAATGGGGCCACACATAAATGCTAGATGTTATTACAAACGAGAGAACTGAAGCTTGAGGAGTTAAGGGATTTGTGTGAAGTTCCTTAGCTGGTGGCAGTGGAATCCAGTGTCCTTGCTCCAGTCCAAGACACCACATTTTGCCAGTGAATAGCATTGTAGTGGACATAGATCCTTTCTGCCTAAACAGTACCCATTCCTCCTTCTTCTGGTAATAACAACTTAATATTTCTTTTGCAGAGCCACCCAACCCCCATCCTTAATCTATGTGTCTTAGCTTTATTTTTGGAGTTGGAAGGGGTGTCACTTAACCCAAGCCTGGGCAGTCAGAGCCACCTTGACCACAAGGTTTGGCCCAGGGAGGAGCATTGGATTCCAGGTCAATGAGATATCATCCAGGACTTTTGGCAGAAGAACTGGGAGAGAAAAGCCCTTGTTCAATACAAGTGACTATTAAGATATACGTTTAGAGCTCTTGATGACCATCTTGCCTCTAAGAAAGTAAAGACTGAATGAAAAAGAAGCCAGCAGAGTTGGAAAGATAGCTCATCTATGGAGAGAGAAATATTCGTGGTGGTATTACTTTGAACACTTGGATGAAGTCACACTTGAAGGTAGGGGAGATCTATCCTTGGACATTCCATTTAATTGCATTTATTTGAGCCAATAAAGTGGATGCTGTCACTTGGATTAAAAAAGTTCTGACTTACGCAGCATTTTTAAAATGTACCACATAATACTAGCCTCAAGAACAAGCCTGAGTATATTCATGTAAGAACATACTCTGAAACACAAATATTCCTGTTACAGCACACAGAGCAAATTCAATAGTCCGTCCTAATCCACACTATCTTGTTATTGTCTTGGTCAGTTGCCTCTTGGTAGGCAACTTGAGAAAGCAGGAGAGGGTGGCATCTGGAGTCAGACCTGAGTTGGAATTCCTGCCCTTCCACTGGTTAGTCCCTTCTGTTTGGTTGGTTGTTTAACCTCTAGAGCCTTAGCTTCCTTATTGGAATAGATTTATTGCAAGGGTTCAGTGAGGCGATGCATGTGAAATGCTAAGAATTAAAAACACAGTAGTGACAATAAGGATGGCTCATGTTTATGGATGTGGACTAGACTGTGTTGGGTACTTCATGGATGTTAACCCACTGACTCCTCATGACAACTTCATATGGTAGGTAGTTGGTTCCTTTCCTCATTTTTCAGCTAAGGAAATGGAGAGGCAGAGTGGTTAAATGATCTGCACCAATCTGGATAACTAGTAAGGCCTGGAGCCAGAATTCTTATTTCAGGAGCCAAGCTCCTTATAAATTGCCTCTCATTTCATCCAATAACTATTCACTGCTGAGAATGTGGCTGCTGATAACTGACTCAAACCATAAGTTCAAAAGTTGATTTAGGTTGAAGTAGTGACTTTGAAGCATTGGGCTCAAAGTTTCAAGGATCCATAGGACATAGGCCCTTCACTAGAGGAGTTTATAATATAGCCAGGAATGGAGTTGGGTAGTGAGAAGAGACAAGTGTTATTTTGGAGAACTTAGGGTAAATTTTTCTGAGCCTTGGTCTCTTCATCTGTAAAATGGATTTATATATGTTTCAGATTTATTAGCTGCCTCCTAAGAGCACATGGGGCTTCTGAAAAAGTGCATGGGAAGGGCAGGTCCCAGCACAGAAGAGCTGTTGAACAACAGAAGACCCACCTTGGCTCTCTTGTACAGTTCTTGCCAGACAAAGAGCTAACTGGGCCTCGATCTTCCCTGGATGGCCATTTTAATACTCTTGTTTCTAACTCTTTGAGATGGTCTATATTGGGCTTTGGCTATATCTCCATTTCCTCATTTCCCACCATGGTCATCACTTTCCACGTCATGATCACGCTCACCTAGGAGGCACATTCACATACAGACCCCTCTCCTCACAGTGAGACTCAGGTCCTCTTCTCTGTTTCTCACCACCTCCACCCAACTGTCATCTCCTGGTGAGAGGGACTTGGGGACCGAAGCTCTGTCTGGCACTAAAAGTATAAGTAAAAGATGTCCTTGGTTCTATTGGGCAGAGAGAGCTATAGGAACCACTTTATCTGTAGTTGTAAGATCCAACTGAAAGATAGAGAGTGAGAATGGAGTCGACTTATTTTCAGTGGGTGGTATTCTCCTATTTCCTTTTCCAAGGATTCATAGTTGGCTTCTGGTCATCCTCTGTTCCTGAGAACAGGATAGCAATTCCCTTAAAAACAGAACAGCAAAAGAGTGGACAGTCTTGAATTCAGTGTTGTACCTGTTCATCTATCACATGAAGACAAATCTTGTGGTTTGCCCTGCTTGCTTTGGTAAAATATTTTCAAAATTTAAAGCACTTCAGTAGGAAGAACAAATAACATAAGTAAATAAAAGTGCCTTATCAGGCAGGAGGTCACATGCCTTAGCATAAAGCTTAACAGTTTCATCTTTTATCTCCTCTCATCTCTTCCTCTTCTTGGTGATCAAATGATAGGAATGAATATTTTCAGATGATTTATCCTTGATTATTTTATTGTGAAGTTATATATACTCATTGCCAAAAATAAATCAGACAATACAAAAAAGCACAAAATGGAAAACATCACGCAAATGATCCCACTATTCTGTGCTGAGATTTGCAGACATTTCATTGTACATTTTAAAAAGATCATGTCCTGTAGCTTGCTTTTATCAAGATATTCTTAACATCTTATAATGTTAAAATATATAGACCTACTTTAAACCTTAAAAAATTCTCCATAGTATTCCATTATATGGAGTTACTTGATTTAGTTCACCTGTTCCTTATTGATAGACATTTAGATTGTTTTTAAGAATTTTTACAATGAACAACTCTCTGATACATCTTTCAGTACTTGTTTGTTTGGTCATTTTCTTAGGACATATTTCTAGACTTTGGAGTAAAAGGTTTTTGAGCTTTTAAACTCCTTTGTCAACTATAGCTAAATTACCTTCCAGGAAGGTTCTCAGGGAATAGATAATTCATTTACTCACTGAAGTGCTCACATATCCTTCTGTTAATTAAAATGTTATAGACATAGAGAGATCCATTAAAATCAGTCAAACCAAAGTCCACTATTTTTATAGACAAACTGAGAGTGGAAGGAAGGTGGGTGATTTCTGAACTCAAGAGCCTCTCTCCTCAGGTTTTCTTTGAATAGAGGATGGTATCTGCAACCTTATATAGAGCCATCCTGCCTCTGATGTTATAAGCTCTAGAGTTTTCCTTCATGGGACTTTTTATTCTCTCGTAATCAAACCTTTCCACCACCACTTTAACCAACCCCATTGTAAAGGCCAATGGTCAGGATACAGACAGGCTTTCAGATCTGGTGTCTTAAAACAGTTCTTTTTTTTTTTCTTTAAAGCTGGAAATGGTTCTCTTTAAGTCACATCCAAATCTAGGATTCAGAGGTACTGTTGAGACATTTTCTTCCTGAATCACGTGTGGTTAGTTCCAGGCCTCCCTGGTGACCACTAGGCGTCAGACTTTCCCATCTCTCCTCCAACTGTGTTGCTTACTTAGTAATTAACTCATTTGCTCAGAGTCATTAGCTCTTATCTAAGGGGGCTTCTTTGTCATCATATGAACATGGTCATTATGAAGCAGAATCCTCACAGATTTCAACAGGACTTATTAAGTCTGACTGTCTCCTAGTGACTAGTTTTTCGACAGAGCTCTTCATTGCAAAGCTCAAGACTTAAACCAGAGAAATGTGGAAGAAAGACCCATAACCAGGCTCTTCATTATTCCCAAGGGAACCCACACAATGCCACTGCCTTTCACAGCATAGACATCTGTACCCTCATTGCTAGTACTGTACCATTGTGAGCACCATTCCTCATTCATCTTAAGAACAATGCAACGCCAAAGCAGTCAACACCAGGCTCTAGGTTCTGTACATAAAATGAGTTGAAATAGAACATCATCAATCAAGCACTTACTGAGTGGCCACTGAATATATGACCCTACACTTGAAGTCCAAAAAAGGATACTTTCCTTCAGCCAGTCGTTCAATTATTTACCAAGTCCTTGTTGAGCACGTCCAGGGGACTGGAAACCCAGGGAGGAGAAAAACAACATGGGGGTAAATACACCAACAATACAGCTTGTGTGATAACAGGACCACTTCCACACCACAGCCAATTCCAGCCTGCTTGATCCCTCCTGCCTTGGAAGAGGCTTCATAGGTGGGATTAAAGCCACGGCATGTCTCCCAGCCAAAGTGACTTTCCCCTGGCAACCCATGTCACCCTTTTGGAGGGCCTGCGTGTCGCAGCCTCAGCACTTCCTCACTTCCTACCCTCCCTCCTGACAATATCCGTGAGAGAGGGAGATAAATATCACCCTCATCTCAGGCTTGGGGCAACTGGGAGAGAAAAGTAGAAGAGGTTCTCAAATCTCATAGAAAAACCTAGGCTGAAACAGCCTTCTGGGCTCCATGGGTTACATCACATGGGATCCCAAGAAGATGGTCAGAGATAACCAAGACACACATAACAACACTAAATGCCTTGCAGACAGCTGCTACCTAATATTAGAAGACTAATGAATGGGAACAGAAGGTCTCATTGTGTGAACTCATTTCCAGAAAACACAGCCTCCTGACCATTATGCCCCTGAAGAGGAAATCTCTCATCGTTATCATCCTTTCCTGGAGAAAGAGGTACCATTCCTTGATAGGAGCTAACTTATCTGGGAAAATGCATCGATTGTGATTTCCCACAGCGTATATTCAACTTTTGCAGAATTGCTCAGACAAAACACAGCCCAGTATCTGTGGCTGAGATCCATTAAGATCTATTTCCATTTGCCCAAGAAATCACTACTACCAGAGTGTTTCCCCCAGTAGCTGGGTGTTTCTCATTTGGTTATTTTGAACTTTACTTAACATTTACTGGATTTTTAAAAAATAATGTCTCTATAAGATATGCCTCTAAAATGATGAGACATTTATTCCCTTTCTTTCTCTTCATAAACATACATTTCTCTAAATAAGTCATAATTGCTCTTTTTTCTGCACTTTACTTTAAATTGGTTTAAAAAAGTATTATTTTCAAAGCAAATAAACATGATAGCAACAAGGACAACAAAACAATCTATCGGCATCTTCATAGTATATGAATCTCAGACTTTCTTTTTTCAATTTGCATTGCCAGACTCCAAATGATCCTATAATAGAACTGTCCCCCACTTCTTAAGGAATGCTTGCAGTGGCTCTGGAAGCCACATTTGTTCCCTTTCCCACAGCTCCTTAAAAAGGGATATGACAACATCACTTCACCCATTCAATCCAATACCAGAGTGGTGCCTCACCTGCCAGCCTTGCTCTGGGTTGCTGGTGCCCGCAGGTCAGTTCAGCTTTTGCCACATGAGTCATATGAAAAATTGAACTGGGCAGCTTGGCTTTTGAATAGCCATTCCACTCTTGTGAAGATATTTTCTAAATAAACACAGGGCAACCACACTAACTTCACAGGATTTGGGCATTTCCTTTAGAGCTAGGCTAAAAGAACTGGCTTTTTGAGGGCACAGGAAGAAGGCAAAACTAAGGCCAGATAAGTATTTTTAAACTGCGAGCATTGAGATATTTGTAACCTTTAGTTTCTCAACTAAAAACCGTATATTGAGGACAGATTATATTATATTTATATACATATAAATATAAATTATATTATATTATATTATATTATATTATATTATAAAGGACAGATTAAGGTCTGGAGATGGGAGTGTGCACCTTATTTGAGACATAAAGAGCTGGACTAGGAACAAGAGTTTCCAGAAGCTATTCTTACCCAAGACTCTATATCTCTTACCTCTTTCCTCACTTACTTCTGTTAAGAAACTAAGAGTGGCATCATTACTAATCATCAGGAAAATACAAATCAAAACCACCATGAAACATCATCTCAAATCGATCAGAATGTCTGTATCAAAAAGACAAGAGGTACAAGTGTTGGCAAGGATATGGGAAAAAAAGGAACTCTCATATGCTGTTGGTGGAAATGTAGATTGGTGCAATGACTATGGAGCAATAAGGAGATCCTTCAGAAAACTAAAAATAGAAGTACCACAAGATCCAGCAACCCCACTTCTGAGTATTTACCCAAAGAAAACAAAACCACTAATTTGAAAAGATATATGCACTCCTATGTTTATTGTAATATTATTTATAATAGCCATGATATGGAAGCAGTCTAAGTGTCCATCAACAGATGAATGGATAAAGAAGAGGTGGTATATCTAGACAATGGAATATTACTCAGCCATAAAACAAATTAGTTCTTGCCATGTGTAACAACATGGATGACCTAGAACCTATCATGCTAATTAAAATTAGATGGAGAAAGACAAATACCATAAGATTTCACTTATGTGGAATCTAAAGACCAAAACAAACAACCACAACAACAAAACATAGAAAGAGACTCATGGACACAGAGAATTGGTGGTTGCCACAGGGGAAGGGATGAGAATTAAGAGGGTCAAATTTCCACTTGAAAAATGAATAACCCACAGAGATGAAAGTACAGCATAGGCAATATGGTCAATAATATTGTAATAATGTTGTATGGTGACAGATGGTAACTACACTTACTAGGGTGAGCAATGAGTAATGTTTATAATTGTCAAATCACTATGTTGTACACCTGAAACTAATATAATATTATATGTCAACTACATTTCAATGAAAAATTTAGAAATAAAAAAATTAGAAAGTAGCTAAGAGTGGTAGACTGTGAATCCAGTAAGTACCTAGCAATTAACTCAGACTATTGTTTGACTTAGGTTGTTGACTCTCAAGGCCTTACGGAGTTCAAAACTTGAATATTTCATCACAGTTAATTAATAAAAAAAAGGCACCTGAGTGACTCGGTCAGTTAAGCATCTATTTTTTTTTTAAGATTTTATTTATTGGGATCCCTGGGTGGCGCAGCGGTTTAGTGCCTGCCTTTGGCCCAGGGCGCGATCCTAGAGACCCGGGATCGAATCCCACGTCGGGCTCCTGGTGCATGGAGCCTGCTTCTCCCTCTGCCTGTGTCTCTGCCTCTCTCTCTCTCTCTGTGACTATCATAAATAAATAAAAATTAAAAAAAAAAAAGAATTTTATTTATTTATTCATGAGAGACCCAGAGAGGCAGAGACATAGGCAGAGGGAGAAACAGGACCCCAGGATCATGCTCTGAGCTGAAGGCAGATGCTCAATCCCTGAGCTACCCAAGCATCCCAAGCATCTCCCTCTTGATTTTGGCTCAGGTCAAGATCTCAGGGTCATGAGATCAAGCCCTGTGTTGGGCTCTGCACTGGGCATGGTGTCTGCTTAAGATTCTCTCTTCTCTCTCTCCCGCTCACCCACTGCTCATGCTCTCTCTCTCTCCCTCTCAAAAAAAAAAAAAAAAAAAAAAGAATTACAATTAACTAATAAAAGTAGCACATCAAATAAATTATTTTTTTATGATGGCTCCTCATTGCCAGTGGGTAATGTTTATTTGGAGCTCCCCAGGTGTTCAGGGAAATATATTAATTCATTCTGATTTTCAACAAACATTAACATAACTATCTTCAGTGCTGTGGGAAATAAAAAGAATTGTGGCCTATGAGGAGTTACGGGGCGGTATAGACTGCATTGCACATCTATAAGAGCTACAATTCAAAACAATACCCAAGAACGACCACTTAGGTGACAAAGAATATCTGAGATGTGCATATGTATGTGGGAAAAGTCTGGAAGTGGACATTACAGAATGTTCTACTGAGATGAAGTTATCTTTGGGGCATAAAGATGTGAATTGATTTTACTTTCACGTTTCACTTTTAAAAATTTTCCACCATGAACATGTAATACCTGTATAAGTTATGTCTTAAAGCTTAAATGAAAACAAAGACAATAACAAGGATTTTAGATGAAGGAGTGCTTTCCTACAGCTGGGACAATCAGGAAGGCTTGGTGGGAAAGGAACACATGAACTCAGCCTCAAGGACCTCTGGAGGTGGAAAGGAAGTGGAGAATTAGGTGAGTGTGAACCATAAAAGTATAACGTGTATTTGGAAATTGTAAGTTTCTCTGACGGTAGCATGGGGCCTAAATAGTCTGTAAATGGACATCAGCCTAGTAAGGGCAGTTGGGGATTTATTAGGAAGACTTTTAAATGTCAGGTTCTGGAGTTTGGACCTGGTCAGCAGTCAGTGGGGATCACTGAAGTTTCTTTGGTAATAGAGGGGCAGGTGACCAAAGGCGTGGTTAACATGGGAGGCTGAGGAGAAGGCAGGGAAGGAAAGAAGGCTCTTCTAAGCAACCTGGGCTGGAGGTGGTGGTAGAGTCGCCCACCCAGTAGTGCTTGGGGTAGCGTTAAGGAAGTGAGAGGCAGTGACCTACAGCAGGAAAAGGCCTTGTTTCACCCTCAGACACTTACTTAATAAGCTCAATGAGAAAAGAGGGGCATAGTTGCATCACAGGATATATACATTAACAGTGAGGCTGATTTTCAGCTATAGCTATAGAATTATTCTCTTTATCATTCAGGCACATATGAAAAGTGAATAAAATTCTATTGTTGATGGGTCATTCTACGTGAAGGCATGCACAAGAGTGGGATAGCCAAGCTGGTCAGCAGACATCAAGAGAACATCACGTTCCAGAGGGGAAAAGGCTCCTGGCTCTCAGATCTAAAGGGAATGTCCTCATTAGGTCACAGCACAAGGTTCTCCAACCTGAGGGGAAGGTCACTTTCCCCTCAAATGGTTAGAGTGTTCTAAATGCTGAACTGTGCAATGCCCTGAGCAAATTTAGCAGATGGAGCAGAGGGTGTGGGAGAGGCTTTTGGTCAACATACTACTATTTCAGTAATTTGATATTATTTGTTCCTATGAAGCATTTACAAGGTAGGCTTTACACCTATCACAACTCAGAGATGCAGGCAAGCTGTGCTCACCTTGCTGTGAAGAGGAATAGCCTGAGGGCGCCTTCATAAGAGGTCATAAAACATCTATTCCAATGGCTGGTGATCAAAACTAACATTCTTAAGCTTTCAGGAATCATGATACTAAGGTGCACACCACTCTAGGTGAATCTAGCCCTGGTTTCCCATCACCTTGGTCATAGTTTCAATATTCTCTCTTCCTCTTCATTTCATTATAAAGCCCTAAATGCTACTCCTTTCTGTTTGCTCCAATCCTTACTTCTGTGATCAGTTCTCACTCACCTCAGCAGATACCGAGACTGGTAAATTTATCAGCAACCAGAATAATTACCCCTTGGATACTCATTTGCCTACAATTAATTTTTGTCAAATGAAAACCAGGTGCAACATGGCTATACTTGCAATTCCACATGGACATGACATAGCACATGTAAAAGGACCTCCTTGGCACACTCTTGATCATACACGTGTGACAACTTGCACATGAGATAAGACCAAGGATGAAGCACATCTCTGCATCATCCAGAGAAAGCTCATGAGTGGCACACGTCCCTGTTATCTTCTGCCCCACGCAGGCATTGGGGAACCTGGAGCCATGCAGTAGATAAGATGTACTCACTTTGCTGTGCAGCCCAGAGAAAGACTTAGGACAAAATGCTAAACATGGTTCTGGGTTTTCTGGATAAGCACTAAAATGCCAGATCTTGGCGAAGGTGTTGGGGTGGCATAGCTAGATACGGCTGTGTGTCTGGCTTTTTGCTCCATGATAAGCTCGAAGGATGGATCCGTTTGTTCTTTTGGAGTCAACAGTGACTTCTTGGTACTTTCTAGAGCTTTTGGGCCTCCCGAGTGAAGTCACAGAGTGCCACTGCCTTTCACTGCCCTGCATAGATATCGGTAACTTCATTGCTAGTAGGGTGTTGATGTGGGCAGCCCTGAGCACCACCCCTCATTCATCTTAAGGACAAGCAATGCCAAAGCAGTCAACACCAGGCTCTAGGTTCTGTACATAAAATGAGTTGAAATAGAACATCATCAATCAAGCACTTACTGAGTGGCCACTGAATATATGACCCTACACTTGAAGTCCAAAAAAGGATACTTTCCTTCAGCCAGTCGTTCAATTATTTACCAAGTCCTTGTTGAGCACGTCCAGGGGACTGGAAACCCAGGGAGGAGAAAAACAACATGGGGGTAAATACACCAACAATACAGCTTGTGTGATAACAGGACCACTTCCACACCACAGCCAATTCCAGCCTGCTTGATCCCTCCTGCCTTGGAAGAGGCTTCATAGGTGGGATTAAAGCCACGGCATGTCTCCCAGCCAAAGTGACTTTCCCCTGGCAACCCATGTCACCCTTTTGGAGGGCCTGCGTGTCGCAGCCTCAGCACTTCCTCACTTCCTACCCTCCCTCCTGACAATATCCGTGAGAGAGGGAGATAAATATCACCCTCATCTCAGGCTTGGGGCAACTGGGAGAGAAAAGTAGAAGAGGTTCTCAAATCTCACAGGAGGACAGGGGCACCTGGGTGGCTCAGTGATTGAGTGTCTGCCTTCAGCTCAGGTCATGATTCTGGGGTCCCAGGATCAAGTCCCATATGCAGCTCCTGCATGGAGCTTGCTTCTCCCTCTGCCTGTGTCTCTGCCTCTCTCTTTCTCTCTCATGAATAAATAAATAACATCTTAAAAAATATATGTCAGAGAAGAACAGAGGCTGACCCAGAGTTGCATCATAGGGGACCCCATGAAGATGGCTACAGATAACCAAGACACACATAATAACAACAATCAATGCTCTTCAAGTTTTGCTATGTCTGTGATGTTAAGGAAATGTCAATTATGTGAGAAGGAAAGTGAAGGACAATGAAGTCAGTGAGACAGAGTTAACCCATCAGCAAAAATCCACAGGGGCTGTTTGAGCTCATTCAAACAAGGACTCCGGGGGAAGGGAGCTGTGTTGCAGGCAGGTTGGAAAGGCCGCATCCACCAAACCCCTTCCAATGAGAGTCTGATGACTGGCAGTCATTTCTCAGGCCAATAGTGCATAAAATGTGTTCAGCAACAGGATTAATTCCCACCTTAGACCTCGTTCTCCATCACCTTACAGCACCCTCCATGGGTTTGGCCGGTAATAAAAGTTAGCTCTAACTAGAAAAGTGACAAATGCATAGCAATCATTTCTTTCTCTTTGCAAGCAGGTGGGGGAAGCCACGTGTGTGAAGCAGCATATATTTCTTCATGACTGAACTAATTCTGTGGCTCAAGGGGTGTAGAGCTGGTGAACAGACGTGCCCCGCTGCCTCCAGCCGTCCCTGCCCTGACCCACTGCCAGAGCCACTTGCATGGAGACCGGGAAGCACATGGTGCTTGCTGCCCTGCAGCCCTGCCCAGTAACCACACTGTCCCCTCTCTTCCAGAGCAAGGTCCTGCTGTTCCGCAGGCCCTGGCACATGAGCAGTTTCTGCCTGCAGGTCACTGTGCTGAGGGGACTCACGTACGTCCCCCCTTTGACACAAGTACGGAACCATTTAAATCCATACCTCTGGGGGTGGCAGTGATAGGACAGAAAGGACGGGTGGGTTTCCTGGAGGGCTGGATTAGGAAAGGGTTTAAGAAGAGCAGAAATGGGGTGCATGGAGCAGATCTGCTGGGAATCTTCAAAAGGTTGGTCAGACAACTTGTTGCTAAAACCAGTGTTTACCACTAAACATGTTACAATAAACATACCAACAGGTCTGGGAATAAAAAATCAAGCAATGCGGGACTGAATCTAGTTTGCTCAAATACCGTATTTCTTTTGAATGGCCAAGCAGTGGCTTTATTTTTATTTATTTATTTATTTATTTATTTATTTATTTATTCATTCGTTCATTCATTCATTCATTCACGAGAGACACAGAGACGGAGGTGGAGATACAGGCAGGAGGAGAAGCAGTCTCCTTGCGGGGAGCCCGATTGGGGACTTGATCCCGGGACCCCAGGATCATGCCCTGAGCCAAAGGCACTCAGCTCAACCACTGAGCCACCCAGGTGCCCCAAGAAGTGGCTTTGTAACTGAGGACATTAGAAGGTGACATATGTGATGTGTCTTGAAGGGCACTGGAAAGATACCCCTTCCTCCAAAACAATCACAACCTCTCCCATCCACATCCTGCCAAGGACCCTGCAATTCCAGCATTAAAGAGGTAATTCTTTCAGGTTTCACCTTTTCCAGGCTTCTCCTTTAACATGTAAAAGGGCTCTTCGCTAACCTCTAATATGTTGTGGATCATGCTTGTTTTCAGCCCCAGTTCCACAGGAGAGCTCTGGGTCTTGGGAAAACCTCTCTGGGTCTTAGGATGACCTGGGAAGAAAAGTGAGTAGAGGAGGACTAAGAGGCCCAGAAACAGAACTGGCAAAACAGCCTTTGCTACACCGGGTGGGGCCGTGCAATGCGGAGCGAGGTATGAACCTGCAAAAATGGCTAATGAAAACTCCCCTCTGGAAGCAAGAAACCCTGTCTTCACATCAAGTCTTCAGCTATTAGGGTCTGACAATTCCCCTCAATCATAATTAGAGGGTAGAATAAACCTGTAGAACTGATATTCAAGTCCCTGTCTGGATCTCACATGTGTGTGTGTTGGGTGTGTGTGTGTGTTGGGAGGGGGGGTTGACTTCCCTACAGCCCCTGAAATAAGTTGACACCAAGCTTTGCAATAGTTAATTTACTATAAATAAATGCTCTGAGCAATGTGAGTTACTTACCAGACTCTTCACCATAAATGTCCTACGTGAAAACTGACCCCTGTTTGACACCTCAGCTATTTTAAAGCTACTCGTACAAATTCCTCTGCTCTGCTAATCTGCAAAGGCTAAAATGTCCCTGCTTCTAAGGCTCTGCGGGACTCTCCTGACAAGGAAAGCTGGTGTCAGGGAATAATTAGGTTCTGTCTGCGAGGGGGAGGGAAATGTCAGGAGCTTATTATTTCTGGTCACCTTGTTAGACATCTATATTGAAATGCTGCAGAAAATAACGGACATGCAGAGTATTCGAGTCAATGAGAATCACTGCGTTGGCTAAAGAGAAATTCATTTGTTTCATTTCTAAGCAACTTGCTGCTTAGTCTTGGAGCACAGATTCTAGACAAAATAGAAAGCTATCAGAGTAGTCTTTCCACAGAGGACTGAGCAACAGCCGAGGTCTCATTGTCTCAACAAACTGGCTGTTATCAAACACAGGTGACGGCTGTGTGTCAGGGACACCCTTCATCCCATTCCCTGAGAGAATGTTACATGCGGTCTCCTCCTTCAGCCTAACTCTCTCTCCCCACTTCCACAAAGAGTTAAATACAGAGTCATAAAAGAGGTTCATAGCCAATGTGGTTTTCTTGGAACGAGTGAAAACTGGTTTGTAATTCAGTCTCCTTGAACAGATTATCAACGCTCATGAGAAACCATTATTTTTGCCTCTGACAAGCACAGAGGAATCAAATACTTCCAGATCCAAATCCCAAAGTGATCGGCTCTTGGCTAAATCAAGTGTAGATGACTAAAATGGTGACGTTTTTATTTTTAAGTAGAGACTATAGTTGGGGGGAGAGCAAAATCTCTTGAGAAACCCGAGCACAGCGAGAAGCCTGATGTGTAAATGTCTGTGAGTGATGAAGCAGGACCCTCATTCCATATGGGAAACCACTGTAGTAAGATTTACCTGAGCAGTCAGGTTAGGAACTACTGGGGCCCATGAGGTCGTAAGCTCTAGGTCATCACACCACGGCTACTGGGACAGGCCCCGGCTACGGGGCACTCAGGCCAGTGAGTAGTTGTATGTCAGCTTGAGTTAGTGAGAACACTTAACCCAAATGTATGGGGTGGGGACGTGCAATTGCAACACGCACATCCGAATGTCACTACAAGGGCTTTCTTGTGTTTCTTAACACTCATTACTTGGTATGCACAGGCAAAGAATTCCACTAGCATTCTCTCTCTCTCTCTCTCTCTCTCTCCCTCCTTCCCCTTCACCTCCAGTTATCCTTGGCACAGCTGATTAGCTGGTCAGAACCATAGCTTCTGATTTACACTTAAAGAAATTGAGAAACGGAGAGGGTGAGTGATTGGCTCAAGGTCACCAGCAGCGGAGTTGGGTCTAGAAACGACGGCTTCTTGATTTTCTGGGCGCCGAGCCAATTTGCCTCTCTGCACTTCAGTGTGAGTGTTAAATACCTTTATGTGAATTTGTTTTCTTTTCTTTCTTTCTTTCTTTCTTTCTTTCTTTCTTTCTTTCTTTCTTTCTTTTTGTGCATTTGTTTTCATGTCAGGTTTCTATCTGCTTGCAAAGTGTATGTGGACAACACATCTCAGTCCCGTTGCTGAAAACAGCAGCTTGCTCTTTCTAGCAGGCTGGTCCATCCTCCAGAACAAGGTGCTGTTAGACCTGGGCCTGGCTTTGAAAGCTGGTCCCAGGGCTGTGTGTGTGTGTGTGTGTGTGTGTGTGTGTGTGTGTGTGTGCATGAAGAGAGCCTTAATGGGCCCAGGTGCTCTGTGAGGGCAGCATCTACACATCTGATCTTACATAAGGGAGCTACAGTGGTGGCAGCTCGGGGCCAGGTTCACACCGACCACATCCCGCTCACTGCCCTGCCCCGTTCCTGCAGATGCCCCTTGGAGAGGCTTCTAAAGAGAGTCTTTGGCTGACAAGGAACTGACTTGTCACACACTTTGGGCCTACTCGGTGGAATGAGCCTTCCCAAGGTGGCACAAAGGGTACCACCCTTTATAGGCCATGACTCATCTATAATTTCTAGCAAAATCTGCCTTAGAGGACCAAAGTGTGCGAGACTGGAGGTCAGCATGGGACAGAAGCTATTCGAGTCGGGGGCGGGGGGTGGCCGGAGCCAGCGCCCAAGCATGCATTTTTGTTCCCCAAACCTTTTCCAGCAGCCCTGATGCTCTCTCCTAACCTTCAAGCCTTGGCTCCTCTTTTCTCTGCTGCCCTTTTCAGCCACCATTTAATCATTGCCTGTGGCTTTTCATTCCTGCTGCCCAGTGTCATTCATCTCCTCCTCCTTCCCCAGCCTCCCTGGCCAGGGCCAAAGGTTGTTTAAGGTCCCTGAAAATTAACTTTAGCCTCCTGCAAGGTGAATCGTTTTCTGACGAAGCCTCACACCCTAACGAGCTTGTGAAAATATTCCACACAAAAATAACCTGCTTACTGTGTGAAACTCCAGAGTTTTCGTGCACTCCACCCCAATTTTGCTCCCCCCAATTTTTCCCCTTGTTTATAAGCTACAACCAATCATTTCTGGATCTTTCCAAAGAATTCTTTTTGGTAATTCCTAAGAGATATATACATATATGTATAGTCTAATATGTTGTATGGCTCACAATAGTTAGGTTTGGAATGTTTAGTGAAAATTATAGCCTGGCTCTCTCCTCCCTACTCACTTTGAATGGGATGATAAGAGATGGTGGGAAAAGATGAGAGTCCATGCCCACGGGAAGGATGGACTTTATAGAGAAGGGTTGGATGTTGGGGATCCCTGGGTGGCTCAGCAGTTTAGTGCCTGCCTTCAGCCCAGGGTGTGATCCTGAAGTCCCGGGATCGAGTCCCGCATTGGGCTTCCTACATGGAACCTGCTTCTCCCTCTGCCTGTATCTCTGCCTCTTTCTCTGTCTGTGTCTCTCATGAATTAATAAATAAAATATTTTTTTTTTTAAAAAGAGAAAGGTTGGATGCATGACTCCCTACTTCTTCCTCCAAAAGCTGGATTACTGAAGAGTCAGTCCTGGGGAACTGGCAGCAGTGCATCTTGAATGAAGTTCCAAGTCCACCGTAGGGTGGGCCCACATGCTTGGGTACCTGCCATGTTGACTCAGCCTCCAAATACTCCTCCAAACACAAAGGGGCCCTGAGGTGGGTCTCTGAGCAGCTCTCACAAGTTGACCTTAATTATTCCTAAACTTTAGAACTGATTCACCAAAAGAACGACAGAATCAGTACTAGTCATCATCACTCTGCCAGCACCTTTCCAGGTGTCTTGTCCAGGCTACCTTCAGGATTACCCACTGTCTCCTTTGTAAGTCAAGGGGTCAAGGGCAATAGAATTCGCTTTGGGCTATTCTATTTTCTGGCTCAACATATATTCACTCATTCATTCTGTGTGTATAAATTGAAGATGCCTATGAGTGAGGTGATGGGAAAACTTATGTACAAGCCAGAAGTCTTTTTGACTAAAAAAAAAATGAAGCTTCACATTTGAAATCAAGTGGGGAATGATATAGATCATGGGAGAATAATAATAGCCAACATGACATTGCACTTTATATACCTGTCACAGTGCATGTGTGTGTGTGTGTGTGTGTGTGTGTGTTTTGTTGAGGTAAAACATATACACAATTTACCATTTTTAAAAAAGATTTTATTTATTTATTCATGAGAGACACACAGAGAGGCAGAGACACAGGCAGAGGGAGAGGTAGGCTCCCTGAGGGGAGCCCCACGTGGGACTCAATCCCAGGACCCCGAGGTCACAATCTAAGCTGAAGGCAGACGCTCAACCTCAACTGCTGAGCCCACCCAGGCATCCCTACAATTTACCATTTTAGCCATTTTTAAAGGTACAGTCCAGTAGCACTAAGTACATTCACATTGTTGTGCAACCATCACTGTATCTGCCTCAGAACTTTTCCCATCTTCCCAAACTGAAGCTCTGTACCTACGTTCTAAACACTAACTGCCCTTCCCCTCTCCCCTCAAGCCCTAGAAACTACCATTCTACTTTCTGATTTTCTTTTCTTTTTAAAAAAGATTTTACTTATTTGAGAGAGAAAGAGAGAGAGTGCGAGAGAAACCATGAGCAGAGGGGAAAGGCAGAGACAGAGGGAGAAGCAGGCTGCTGAGCAGGGAGCCTGATGTGGGGCTGGACCCCAGGACCCTGGGATCATGACCTGAGCCAAGGGCAGGCACTTAATCGACTGAGCCACCCAGGCGCCCCTACTTTCTGATTTTTCTGTCTATATGAATTTAGCTTCTTGAGCGACTTCATACAAAGGAATCCTTCATTATTTGTCCATTTGTGAAGTTCTAATCACCTTACATCTACTATACCCGTTTAACCATAATGCTAGCCCTATGAGGTGTTATTATCCCCATTTTACAGATGAGGAGATGGAAACAGAAACAGGCTGAGAAGTAGACATTAAATGCCCAGGGAGAGCAGAGGAAGGAAAAGTCTCCCTTAATTTGCTCTCTGTCCCTGAGGTTCCAGGAACCACTTAAAGGAGGCAAAGGACCCTCCCGCGGGAGGCCCGCCCCAGGCACCTGCCAGCCGGGCCCTGGTGCGGGAGAGAAGAGGGACTGTGCCCAACCAGTCAAGCGCCCCCGTCCCCACCGCCCCCGCCCCAGCAGGCCGCGTGGGCTGAGCCGGTGACCCGGGCAGGTGGGCAGGCTGCGAGCCAAGGATTAATCCATCACGACCAGGCCAGACGTTCTATTTGGGCAAGCGGCGGGGGCAGGTGCGGGTGCGGGCACCTCGCGGAGGCCGCGCACGCGGGAGGCCGGGGCGGGGAGGCTGGAGGGGGAGCGCCGGGGCTCACCTGCACCTGCACCCGCACCCCACGGACCGCCCGAGGGGACCCGGGAACCGGGCCGCGGCAGGCGGTCCCCTGAGGATGCCCGAGGAGTATCCAGACGACACCGGCAGGTGCCCGCGGGATGTCTGAGAAGCTCAGTTTTCTAGCCAGGGCTGGGTTTTGACTTGGCAGAGGCCACCTGGGTCAGCTCCCTTCCCCTACAAATTCCTCAGCCTCCCTTCCCACCAGCGCCCCCCACCCCTGTCTTCCCTGCCCTGGCCAGTGGGATCTCCTCCAAGGATGAGGGCCGGGGGCAGCCCGCCAGCCTCTGCAGGAGGAAAAGGCCGTGAATCCCCTGCTGCTGCCCCGCGGGAGCCCCGGTCAGGGCAGGGGGCAGGTGGTGTCACTCGGGGAGTCACCACTGCGCTCCCGGGTGGAGACTGTGTCCTGCTGCCTCACCCCCCCCCCCCCCCCCCCCGCAAAGGGCAGCGCAGTGACTGCAGGATTGCCCCCCAAAGATGTCAGGGAGGACATGAGGAAGAAAGATAAAACAGTAGTTGAACGCTTTGGGTTAGAAAGCTCAATGTTTGTTTGTTTTTTTTGTTTTTAAGATTGTATTTATTTATTTATTCATGAGAGACCCAGAGAGAGAGGCAGAGACACAGGCAGAGGGAGAGGCAGGCTCCGTGCAGGGGGCCTGATGCGGGACTTGACCCCAGGACCCTGGGATCGCCCCTGGGAGGAAGGCAGACGCTCAACCGCTGAGCCCCCCAGGCATCAGGAAAGCTCAATTTTGAAAGGAAATTGGATTTCAAGTCAATATTGATGGTCGACAACTTTTTAGTCAGTCTCATCAGTCTCTCCCGGGCAAAAGGAAGCATATTTTGGATCGTGGAGAACGTTTTTGCAGGTTTTATTAGTGACTGGGACAGAGCTTTGAAAATCTAAAGCTTTAAATATCTAAATGTTACTTAGATAAGATCGGAACATCTAAACGTTAGGACAACACTTAGAGACGGAGGGGTTGTCCCTGTTTTTGTTGGCCTGGTGTTCAAAGTGGTTGGGATTATTTCCCCCTAGGTTATGCAGCCCTGCCAGCATTTTCACCCAACCCAGTTACCATGCACTGTTCTTGTTTCTATCTAGACCGCCTGCCCTCTGAGTTTCAGTCTTGGTAAAGATCAGTTAAGGAAGTTTTTTGATTGATCAAAATTATCAGATTTTTAAAAAAGATTTTTATTTATTTGACAAAGAGAGACAGAGTGCAAGAATGAGCACAGGAAATAGAGCAGCAGGCAGGGGAGAGGGAGAAGCAGACACCCCCACTCCAGCAGGGAGCCAGATGTGGGGCTGGATGCGGGGCTCGATCCTAGGACCCCAGGATCATAACCTGAGTCAAAGGCAGCCGCTCACCCGCTTAAGTGGCCGAGCCACCCAGGTGCCCCTCGGATTTCCATCTTACAGATCTCAGGGTGGGGAGTGAGCACAAAAAGTTTCTCTATGCTTTGAAGCACACACTTTTTAGGTGGCGATGGTAAATAACTGAAAAGGCCTAGAGCTTTTGGGTCCTAGACAGACTTCCCTGCAGGCAAACTTGGGCTCACCCAGCTGCCCTCTGCCGTCTGCCAACCTCCCAGGCTTCCTTACCCAGCCCACACAGGAAGCAAACCACAGAGGAGGAGCGTCTTACCAAGCTGGGCTCTGGAAGCAGATTTGGTACTAAAGACACATGAGCAATCTAAGCCATGAACAGATGACAGCCAAACACTGCTGCAGGTGAGCTGATGGCATGTGTCTCACGCCTGAGAACAAAAGAAATAATTGCTGCCTCATGTGCTCTTAAAAAGCTGCTCACCTCTACCACTGAGACTCAGTGCTTCCCTTGGCCCTTAGTTTGTTTTTTTCTTTTCTTTTTCTGCTTCAACACCAGTCTCACTCTCTGAAGCTTTGGCTTCTCTTCCAGACTCTATCCCACCCTCACCCCAGTGCACAAAATCCCTCCTTTTCCCCAGAGCCACATTTATTTAGTTCATTGGTGTAATGGAGCTGACTACACCTGAGAGATCAATTTGTGCCGTGATTTTTAAATAATGTTCAAGGAACCTTAGGATCCCTAGCAGGCAAGTGACAGAAGCCACTGAGTGTGGGGATATGTGTATGAGTGAGCAAGTAAGTACACACAACAATAATTATCTAGAAAAATAAAGTCTCCCAAAGTCCCTTATGCACATAGGCAGATTTATCAACCAGAACAAAAGACTATTATCTCTTTTATGCATTGGGATACTTCCTTGTTTGATAAAAGGATTCTGTAATTTAAAGAAAATCATTTGAAAAAGACAGTGAACCTGCCCCACCCTTTCTTAATCCATGGGGACGCGCCCCTGGGTGTGCCCAGGTGGGATTCCCATGCCTGCCTTCCTCCACACGGAGGAGCTGTCTTCTGGTTCCATCCCTGAATAAAGAGGACAGAGCCTCATGACTCCATCTGGGCCACAGTGAGTTATTGCCAAGAATAACCTGGCATCAGGATATTCAAACTCTTTGCCTTCAAGCTCTGGCATTCCAGTAGAGGCTGAGTTGGAGCTGTTGCAGAGAAGCTCAGCAGGCCAGGGTCAGTGAATGCAGTCTAGCCCCTGGCTGGAACTAGAGCATGGCTCAAAAATGATCACAATGAATAAAACTTGGTAGCAGCTTTCTTTAAACAAATATGTGCATAGTGCTAAGTCCTTTTGCAATAGGACTTGAATGTTGTTGTATACTCTTGGATTCCTATGAATCACCCAAGACTACTCCAGCTAGTATTTTATTCTTCAGAAAGATTATTTCCCCGGGAGCCTAGATGCCTCTGTACAAGTAAATATACCTGCCATTTTTAAGAGGAGGGTGCCTATGTTCTCCATACTTAAAGTGCTTCAAAGCAATCACACAGAACACTATGTACACCTAAGTGAGATTAAACTAAGTCCTAAGGGAATCCCAGACTCACCCTAGATCCACAGTGGTTTCTAATGTACGTAATACAGACTATGATACTAATGATGATCATAATACTATGTGTGGAGCCCTTCTGTATAGCAGATGCAATGCTATGTACTATACATTTAATCTGCACAAAATTTCTGTAAATTGGATTCTCTCACCCTCCTACTTCTACAGAAGAAAACACTAATGTCAAAATTTAAGAAGGAACACATCCAAGATCAAAGCTTGGGTGTGGCAGAAGTAGGATCCAAACAAAATTTACCTGGCTTCGAAACTCATCTTCTTGATCTCAATACAATATTTTGTTATGCTGCCCCCATTGGAACCCAGACACAGGTCTCATTAAATGGGAGTGGCCAAGGTGAAAGTATGAAAGTAGAGGAAGCTCATCTTGACTGCAGCTTCTCTGGGCTTCTACTCTCTATACCAGGAGACTCTTTTCTCAACTAATGATGAGGAGATGAAGAGCAGTGTGTGCCCAGGAAACTTATTTTGGATCAATCAGTCCCTTCCCATGTCCTACTGAAATAGTCAAATACCTAAGGCATTGCTCAGACCCAGCTGCCAGTGCCTGCTCTGAAGCCACTAAGCCATACTGGAAAGAGATCCAACCCAGCACAAGCTATGAGAGGCTGAAGCCAAATCAAGTAGAAAACAAGAGACTCAAGAAATATGGATGGCATCTGAATAACTCATACACTCAGCTGTTGCGCACTGAGTACATAATTGAATGCTGAGCTGTGGCATTCTGGTGCATCTTTTCCCCACCCATCAATCATTTGTCTGGCCAACTGCAGTACAACTGGCTGGTCCGTCTCTCTGTCTCTCTTTACTATATATGACTCTGGGTACACTTTATATGTAATTTCACCTAATGATTAGCCACAGAGAATGGGCTTTATGGTAGGGAACTAATGACCTCATTTTTTAGGAGATGAAAGAAGGAACAGAGTGTATCATCCCCTCCGCATAATAAACGTCCTAATGTCAGAGCATTTACCCCAGTGGTATCCACGTAGAGATTGTAAAGAGCAGCAATTCACAAATTGTAAAGTTTATAGAAATCAGCTGAAGATCTAACAACTCAGAATTTGACTCATTAGGTAGGCTTGGGAGTCTGAATTTCTATCAAACATCCAGGTAATGCCACAGGGGCTGGTCTCAGGACTAAACTCTGAATAGCAAAGTCCCAGAGTCAGAAGAAGGTGCTACAGATCAGAGGAATATGGGAAGGGAAGAGAGGAGGGAGCAGCCCCTTGAAGACACTACATAGTCACTTCAAAACAGGGAGAGTGGATAAGGGAGGATGTGGGTTCTGCTTATTCTGGCAAGACTATATGAAAGAGCATTGCAGGAATTTAATTCTCCTTAGAATCTGTGAACTAATCCAGCAGTATATAGGTCCTATGTAGGTTATTGCTATGGACTGGTTCAGATTGTGGAGGCCGAGAAAAATTAAGGCCATCCCACCTAAAGCTTAGCATTAGCACAAGTACAGCCATCTTAGGTCCCTGTGAATAAGAGCTGAACTTTATGGGAAAAACTGCAGAATGTCCTCAATGTCCTCGGCAGGGAATCCCATCAGAAAGACAACAGAGCCCACCCCCGTGGTAGAAAGTCCCATCTTAGAATGAGAACAGAGCTCAATGCCCTTGAAAGCCCCATATCAAAATGTAAACAGAACTTGAGAAATTCTTCCACCCCTTCTGAAAATCCCCTAGACCAGCCTATAAAAAACCCATTTTGGGGTCCAAGTCCCTGCTCCGCTGTGTTGGGTATACTTGGTCCCAAGCTTGAGCTTGTAAATAAACCCTCATGTGTTTGCATCGGTGTCGGCTCCTTGGTGGTTTCTCGGATTTGCAATCTGGGGCACAACAAGATGAGTGCTTCTCAACTCAAAATGGTTGCATGTTAGATTCACTAGAGTCATGAAAATGTATCCATGCTACATTTCCATCCAGAGAGTTAAGTCTTCATATCCGGAGTCAGAGCCCTAGCTCCAAGTTTGTTTGCTTGCTTTACATCTCTCCAGGTTGACCAACCTTGGTCTAACTGTTCCACGTGGCAAAGGCTGTGCTGTGCACAAGAAAACTTGGGCAAAGAAGTCTGTACTCTGGCTGGGACAGGGCTAACCCCAGAGTTTGATTCAATGGAACAAGTTGCCCTACTTAGCTGAAGAACTGAAACTTGGTCATTTTGCTATTTTGGGATTACTGGACTCTACTTGAACATTATTTTCAGAGTAATACCAAAGAGGGTCATGTACAGAACATTCCCAACACAAGTCTGGTCACAAAACTTCCTTGCCTCTCTTAGATAGTCTTTTTCCCCCCTTTCTGATTTTATCTGTTATGGAAGGTCATACTATTTCTGTGGAGGCCGAGAAAAATTAAGGCCATTCCACCTCAAGTTTAGCATTAGCACAAGTACAGCCATCTTAGGCCCCTGGGAATAAGAGCTGAACTTTACAGGAAAGACTGCAGAATGTCCTCTGCAGGGAATCCCATATCAGAAAGACAACAGAGCCCAAACCTGTGGCAGAAAGTCCCATATTAGAATGAGAACAGAGCTCAATGCCCTTGAAAGCCCCATATCAGAATGTAAACAGAACTTGAGAAATTCCTCCATCCCTTCGGAAGATCCCCTAGACCAGCCCATAAAAAACCCAGCTGTAACCCACTTCGGGGTCCAAGTCCCTGCTCCGCTGTGTCGGGTATATTTGGACCCAACTTCGAGCTTGCAAATAAACCCTTGTGCGCTTGCATCGGTGTCGGCTCCTTGGTGGTTTCTTGGATTCACAATCTTGGGCACAACAATTTCAATACAATTTCTCTTAGAAGTCTGAGAAGATAAATCTTTGGCCATAGGAAGGTCACTCAGACCCAGTCTTTGGCCTCTGGATCTTCTTGTCCATCCAGATTATGTAGGAATCCCTCTAGTTCCAGGCTAGACCTAGAGATTGGAGCAGGAGTGCCTCTCCTAGCTCTGAATTCACTCCCTGAGGAGCTGTGGACAGAGTTGAACTTTCTGATTCACTGTTTCATATGTACTAGGATTCTCAAAGAAACAGAACCAACAGGATACACACACACACACACACACACACACACACATGACATTCATTATAAGGTATTGGTTCATGTGATTATGGAGGCTGAGAAGTTCCAAGATTTCGAGTCAGTAAGCTGGAGCTCCAGGAGGGTGATATAGTTCCAACCCAAGTCTGAGTCTGAAACAGACAGAGCACAAATTCTCCCTTAGTCCACATGTTTGTTCTATTTGCCTCCAAAGGATTGGATAAGGTCCACCCACAATGGAGAGGACAATATGGTTTACTCATCTACTGATTCCAGTGTTAATCACATTCAGAAACACCCTCATAGACATACTTAGTCATTTTTAACCAAATATCTGGGCTCTTTTGGCCCAGTCAAGTTGACACATAAAATAGAATCTCATAGAAAGATGATCTGGAGCCAGCTCCACTATTCGCTATCTCCCAAGAGAGGCTGCCTGCGAGGACTAAGCAATTTGCAAACAGGTTGAAATTTAAGTATTATCATCTCAACCATCATCTTTAAATCTTTAAATACCCTCCAGCAGCAATCTCATCAGTGCTTGTTTGTTTAGTCTTTTTACTCCTAATTGGGTCCAGCTTCTAGAATGCCATGATCAGAAGACCACCACGCCCTCTGTTACAGCCAGTGCCCTCATTTGTGCTGTTTGTTTATTCCTTTGTCTATCGTCCCCTTTCTCCATTAAATCCTCCAGTCCTCCAAGGCCAGTTTATATTTCACTCTGCTCACGAAGCATGTACTCGCCACTGCAGCTCACTATAATCTGTTTCTTTGGACTTCATAGCCTTTATTACTATCCATATGACTTTCTTGGTACTTTATCACATACTATCTGATCCTTCCTGTATGGAGGCAGTAACTCAGAATAATTGAAGTGTGGCCATCGGAGTCATAGATCACTAGGTTCAAATCTGACACTACCGCTTACTGGCCATATGACCCTGAGCAGGTATTAACTTCTCTGACTCTCAGTCTGCACATTAATAAAAAAAAAAAAAAAAAAAGATGAAGAATGGCCTACCTTGCAGAGTAATAGTAAAGGTGAAATTAATGAGAATAATGAGAGTACAACTTTAACTGTGAGTCACATTGTCTTCTCTCAGAGTGTGATGATCAAAGAACACAGTCCAATTAAAAAATATCAACCTCAAAATAATTCTACTTGTTTACTCACATATCTCTATATCTGGAAGGAATATGTATATATAGTCTCCAACAAACCCTTGATAATCCTCTTTCTTTTCCAATATACTTCCCTTACAGCCCATAGCTGCTCAGAACCTTTCTTTTCATGGTATTCATCCTCTCCCAGTGAGACCACAGAATCTTGTTGGCTTACCTTCCACCCTTTCCTCTCCCCATTCCAGTACTGCATCTATTTCCCCATTCTTGTAAATCTGCATATAACAATATAGTTCAATATAGATCGGACTATATTGTAACAAAGGGCCGATACTTTCCCACACACCTGGAAGATGAGAACAAGGGAAAGGCTAACAAGCACAGAGAAAGGGCATATAGTATTTCTGTTCAGCTACATTTGTAAAGAATTTAGCATGACCTGACCCATAATAATACATGCCCCCAAAATGGCAACTCCTATTATTTTATTGCTATCATGTATTGCAAAATGAAATATAATTATACTCCTTTTCTTTATAAATATGTAACTAGATTGCAAAGTCTTTTAAGGAAAAAACTTTGTATTATAATTTCTTATACTCTGTACCAGAGCTGCCCATTAGACCATTCTCTGGTGATGGAAATGATCTACCATTATGCTGCGCAGTGTGCTAGCCATCGTCTATATGTGAGTGTTGAGTATTTGAGACATGGCTAGAACAACAAAGGAAGTAAAGTGACTATTTTTTTAATATTATTGAATTTATATTACAAAGTCCAACCTGTCTACCGGGTACCATATTGGACAGAGCAGACAATGCCTACCACAGTAATTTGTACAAAGTAGACACTCAGTAACTTTTATTAGCTGGATGGATGAAAAAGTGATTAAATAAACCAAACTATAAACTATATATGTTGCAGTGCTGATACTTTTACAAGTAGGTAATTTTACAATCCACTTACCTAAGTGGGCAGTAGCTATTTTCCTGTTGTCTTATACTCTGGAACACTTTTCTTGACACAAGAAAAATAGGAAATGCTAAAACAAATAAGATTCTATATTTAGATCTCACTGTTTCTTTGTTCAGTATACATCCCTTCTGACTCTGAGGTCAGCCTCTTTTGTTTTTCAAAAATTTAAAAAAAAATCTGTGATGTACATGTTTTATTTAATGGTGGGTTCTTGTTATGACATTTCCCTTCAGGAATGAAAGGGGAGGAGATAAGTTACTGTCAATGCAGCCACAAGCAAATTCAACCATCTTCCTCAGCACTGAAGAGAAATGTCAAAAAGGATTAATCATGCATTAAAGATCCATGGACATGTTATCTCTCCCATATATCAAAGGACTAGGATATGTGTAAATACTCGTAGACCATTATTAGATTGTCAGGGGCTTAGCAGCCTTGAAATAATGTTTATATCAGTAGCTATATGTCTTCAGCTTTCAACACAAAGATAGAAAAAATATTTCATTGATATTCATCTGAATAATTGTGTTTAAGACTATTGAGCCTTGTAAAAAATATCTTTATATTGAATTTATTTCTTCATCACTTTATGTTTTTAAAGCATCGCGTTTGAACAAAGCTCTGTATATTTGGGTCTCTTTCCTCTTCTTAGGATGGCAGTTAAGAAGCCAAGATAAAATGAAGTCATAAAGAGATTCCCAAAACTGGAAGAGAGGGGAACCTTTATATTCAATCTGAACGGAAAGAGGCTGGGATCTTAAGATGAACATTCTGCCATGCGAAATTAACCAGACACAAAAAGGCAGGTATCGTATTATTCCACTTATATGAAATATCTAGAAGAGGCAAATTCACAGAGATAGAAAGTGGATTTGAGTTAACTAGGGCTTGGGGAGAGAGGGGAATGGGAAGTATTGCTTAATGGTTACAGAGTTTCTATTTTGGGGGATGAAAAAATTTTGAAACTAGATAGTCATGATGGTTGCACCACATTGTGAATGTAATCAATGCCATTTAACTTAACCAATTAAAAATGGTTAAATGGCCATTTTGGTGTTAAATATTTTTTACCACAATAAGAAAAAAAAAAAGAATTTAGTATCCCAGCAGTAGGTCTCACATAAAAGAAAAATTATACTGTTTAGAAGAGGTCTATAGGCAAGTTTGACCCAGGTATTTAGACCAGCCGAGTCATGGAGAAAACATCTAACTTCAGGACTCTCATTTTGACAAGTGACATTCTATAGGGAAACAAGGTTGTCCCTTCACCAACTGCAAAGAAGTAACAACTAACGGCATTAAATAGGAGGCAAATGTTAATAGGGTTTGGGAAAGCTTGCTGGAAGGCACCTTTCACATTTAGATGATATACTGGAGCATAGCTATATCCTCACACAAATATCTCTTGGGGCCACTGGGAGAAAAAGAAGGATGGGCTGGAACCAATAAACTGACTTACTGTGGTATTTCTTGAGTCTTCTGTAGCTATAGCATGACATCAGTACTAGAAAGGATTCTCAGGGCCATTTATTCATCCTTTTCACTTGAAGCAGGACAGCAATTAAGCCATCTCAAACTGAGAACTTACACTTTTTCTGAAGACCTCCAAAATTGTGCCCTGGATGTTTAATTCACATCTTCTAATGAAAGCTTAAATCGCTCCTTTTGTGCCACCTAATTAGAAGTAAACAAGGAGCCATCATCTTGTTGTTACTCTCAAGTTTCTCATCTGCCTCTCATAACAGAGAGCCTGGAAATGGGTGAACTATTTCAGAAAGGATATAACCAAGTGAGCATTTCCTGTATAAAGCAGTCAGGGGCCGGCAGGAAAGCAGAGCCAAGATCGTTATGGTAAGAATAAAGGATTTGGTGTAGGAATGAGATCGTCCACTAATGTGGAGGAGCTGGGGAAGGTCTACAAGGAAGAGTCAGAGAATCAAAGAAGGAATCACCAGCCAGTCCAACTGAATTCAGCACTGACATGGATGGACGTGTCAGACCTTCCAGGGAAATCTGAGAAACCAAGCATGTCTAACTGCTAGAGTAGGACCACAAAAGAGGAACTCATGAAGAGACCCAAGGGTGGCTGTGGCTCTGTGCAGCTATATGCAGCCAAGCCCCTGGAGGGCTTGGTGCCTCTGTTGGCCTGCAGGGCTGGAGGTTGTGAAGGTGACCCAGTAGCAGGGGAGAGGACAGCAAGGGCCAGCTGGAAACTACCAGATACCTCTGCTTCTGTCCCTCAACATCTATGAACACATAATCTTCGTGATTATGTCTGCCACCTTGCAAATCTCACCAGAATTTCCTCCTTGATGAGCTCTAACTCTGAAACATGTTATCAGCATAACCAATCTGAAATAGCACAATCCAGCATGCTGGACCACCTTTCTGTGCCTTGCAATTACTGTCTAGACTTAAGCTTAAGTTAAGGCACCATTGGAATAGAGAAAGCTCAATCCATCCTCTTCTTGCCCTGTCCAGGTGAATAAAAGATTGAAAATTGATTTTAAAAAGTCAAGAGTATCTCCCTTCTTCCCTAGTGACACAGTTTATTTACTTCATGGTAATTAGTGGTAGAAAAGGATAGTGCTTTGTTATTACCCATCACATCAAGTGAGACACATGACTGTGTTATTCCACATTTTTAGTTCAACTATAAACCATTATCCATTGACAAATTGAGCATTTCTAAATTGGCTGTCTTTACTAATGCCTGACATTCAGAAGGAGAGTGTTGTTTGCTGTGACAAAAACTTGCAAACAAGCAAAATATTCATCACCAGGAGAGTGGTTAAATAGATTATGAAATAAACATGCATTGGAATATTATGCAGGCTTTGGGAAAAAATACAGGCAGTAGTGATATGGAGCCATGTCAGTGTTATTTAGTTAAATAAAAAGGCAATACTGCATTGGTAGTAGTGGAAATAGTGCACACAGCATCATTAAACTAAGGATGCATAGAATGTCTCTTTTCTCTGGGAAAAGTGACTAGGGATGGAGTGGAGAAAAGAATATATAACCTCTGAATTTTACGTCATATATTTGTGCTGTTTATTAGATAGGTGATTGATAGATGATAGATGGGTAATAGAAAGATAGATAGATAGAAAGATAGATAGATAGATTTAGATATGCATAGATAAATAGATTGACCCACAATTTAATAATGATGTCCTCTGTGATATAGTGTGATTTGGCATCTTCTACCCTCAAATCCTCTGCTGTTCATATCAAAGATGTCCAGGAGAATTGATAGTTATCAGAATTCATATCATGATTAGAAAACCAAATTTACATGTTGGGTCAACGTCCCGAAGTGTATACATGTGAGAAAAATGTGGGAAAATGTCCTACTTCCTCTGCCTTGCCTCATTTCATTCCTTCATGTAACTGATATTTTTATGTCTGTTTATACATATAGTTGCTTTTCTCTTTTTTTGAGAGGGAGAGGGGGTGGAGGGAAGGCAGAAGGAGAGAGAGAATCTTAAGCAGGCTCCATGCCCAGCAGAGAGCTCAGCAGAGAGAGCACAACCCTGAGACCATGACCTGAGCCGAAATCAAGAGTTGGACACCTCAGCGACTGAGCCACCCAGGTGTCCCATGTTTGCACATTTTGTGACAAGTTTCAAGAGAGATGCAAATTACCTGTTAGACACAGCTCTTCTCTGAGACACCACCTATTCCAAAGCGCAGGAAGAAGTTCCATGATCTGATCATCAGAGTCAGCTATTAAAGGGGGAGAATATTGTTACTAATCTACGTCAGTTAAGAGGCTTATTCTGCCCACCCACCCCCCTTTCCTGGACCACCTGCTACAGGAGGATTGGATTCGCTGTGCTTCTCCTTTGTAATTCATTTCCTCCATCTAAATTACATTTCCCTCTTTCATGCTGCCCAGATGTCTGACAGGTGCTTAACTCCTGGAATCCCTCACCTAATGACCATGCGTTCTTTCTTATGCCTGGTGGCCTGAGGCTCAGAACAAGCTGCATGCGGCCTGAGAGTACAGTCTGTTCTGGCACTAAACGAATCATGGCTTGTGGAGAAGAGCAGCACATCGGTGTGGGCTTCGGATTGGTGCTGATTTTCTGGGAACAGAAAATGGCTTTTCTCTGGCTCTTCCTTTCCCTTTTCTCCTGGCCCTTTATTAGCTAATGTCCTTGCTCACAATACTCAACTGGGACCATTACAGAAAGGGCTGTGGGACATGCTCACATAACAAGGGCTTTTTCCTCTGAAACTACATGCATCATCTCTTGATTAATATGTAGAATTAAGGGCACTGAAAAAATTGTATGTTGGCATCTTTTAGAAGTGGTAAGTGTTCTTTCTTACAAGAAATCCTGGCCTTGCATTTTCTTTCTTCAGTGGCCCAGCTGTGTGCAAAAGGTCATTGAACCTTCATGGAACCCATGATTGTCTCACTAGCACTGTGTGCCTCTTTCAGTGCTTGGCAAAGAACAGCCCTGTGGAGGTGAGGGGTATACTGAGTGTTAGTATGTACCGTACCTTTCTTCCTCGGGTAGAAAATTCCTAAAGATCTGGTAAAGGGGACGCCTGGGTGGCTCAGCGGTTTTAGCATTCACCTTAGGCTTAGGGCATGATCCTGGGGTCCTGGGATCGAGTCTTACGTCGGGCTCCTTGCAGTGAGCCTGCTTCTCCCTCTGCCTGTGTCTCTGCATCTCTCTGTGTCTCTCATGAATAACTAAACAAAATATTTTTTTTAGAGACCCAATAAAGATCATTGTTTTGTATGTCTCATGCACTTCCTTTCTCTCGCCTTACTCAGGCTATGGTGGTCTTCCTGCCATTCTCTCTGGCTCAGGGCTTTGGTGCCTGCTGTTTCCTCTACTTGGGTTACCCTTCTCCCAGAGAGCCACATGATTCGTTCCTTCATCTTCTTCAAGTCATTGTTGCAACAGAGCTTCCTTGTCGGCCACCCTGCTTAGAATTATAAGCCCGGGCACTTCCTATTCCACTTTCTCCAAGGTGCTCCACCTTATGTATTTTGGCTTTTGTTATGGCATCACTCCATCATTGGTTCCATGAGGGCAGGGCTTTTCTGTCTCTGTTTTGTTGCTGTTTCCTTTTTGCCCAGCACAGAGTAGACACACTGGAATGAAGGAATGAAGGAATAATTGTCATCGGTTTCCTCCTCTTTTTACTGGATAGGCTAACCTAAGACTTTCCCTCGAGGGCATGAATATGAGTCCATTCAAACGAGGAGCCAATACTTAACTACAAACTACTATGTTCTAAATATTTTCTATTTTGACTCATCATTTTGTCTGCCAGCACCACCATCACCTTACCCCGATCATATGTTGGAGACTGCTCTCCCTTCCTTCGGGAACTTCTCCTTGCCAGCTCTACTCATACGGCTACCACGGGAGCTTCTATGTTAACACAGTGTGACCTCAGCTCCTGGCCTTCATCATTGGGTGTAGAAGTAGACCTCTTTCTTATTCAAGCTAGACAGAACACATGCTCCAGGAAACTTAGAACCCAGATCCAGGAGATCTAAACTTAGCCTGGGTGTGTGATTGGATTGAGAAAAGGCAAACCCAGGAGCTGCTGTTGACAGCCAAATTTTCATTCATGCAGACTGGCAATAAAGGAGGCTGGTCTGAGGCAAAGGGAACAGTAGGCCAATTATGCAGAAAGGCCCAGAGCCATGAAACCAAGTATGGTCCTCTGTACCCTCGGAGTCTCTGATTTCAATTCTCTCTTGAGAGTCAGCTGCAGTCCCATCTTTGAATTTTGAAATACGCTTAGATCTTATACTACATTCTCCTTTTTTTCTCAAACTTATTAAAGATTATTTCCATCACTTAAGAAGAAAACTTTGTTATCTCACTCGATGCTGTCAGAAACCTGATGAGGTAACTAGTATTTGTCTGATTTACATATAGGGACGTCTCAAGAAGTTAAGTGAAATGACCAGTTACTGTTGGAAAGTTGCCAAGCTGGGATTTGCTCTCAGGCCAGCCTGACTCCAGAGTTTGAATGAATCAAGCTTTCCATTCTGTGGTTCAGTAAAATCCACTCTTCTTGATGCCTTGTCTTTTCAAAAATGCTTTATTATGGACACTTCACACACATAAAGTAGAGTAACACAGTGATTTCCTGTGCACTGATCAACCAGCTTCCACCATTATTCACATTTACCAGCCTTATTTCTTGATGCTCTTTTAAGTAACAGACCTCCAGAGAAAAAAGGAATACAGTATAAGCTGTGAGTCCTTGGAGTGCAGCCTATAGTGTGGCTGTACGTGATCCTCCATGGAGAAATGCAGAGAATGAAGAGACACGAGATCAAGAAGAATGGCCGCTGAGAGCCCAGCCGTCCACTGTGAAGTTGGAGGCAGGGGAATCCATTGGCTCACCCAAGAGACAGAGGGGGCTTTCTCAGCCCCTGTGGAAAATACCAAACATTGGAAGACTCTATAGAGTTAAGTAAAGTTCAAAATGCAGTCCTCTCCCCACACACAGAATATTGCATGTGGGTGATAACCAGGTAAGATAAATGCTCAGCTGCTAACCATCTGAGATGTGACGAGAGGCCTCAGTATCAGAGTTCATTTATTTTCACCTCTCTCTGGTTCCTCTCTCTGTGTCTGGTTAATGATTTACAAGTAACACCTTGGTAACAGCTAAGGGACCCTCTCTCCCTGTTCTCTTTAAGGTAAGAAGTAATCCTGAACCTGGGGACAATCCCATCACCCATGATTAGAGCTGCACCCAGGACACCGTTGAAGCTGGCCCAAGCTCTGTTCAATGAGATGGCAGGTCCCCAGCCTGACACTGCTGACAGCTGCTGTTTCCCTTCTCTCTCCCTCCCGCCCTCCCTCCCTCCTGCCAGAAGGACATTTATGCAAGCGCCACTGGCTCAGTACTGAGTAAACCAAGATAAGAAATTAAATGTTTGGACTCAGCAGGGTGGTGGGGTGAGCTTTCCCACACTGAAGAAGCACAACCCCAGAACTGCCAGGATGAGCTAGAGTCATTCTCAGGGGATTCTCCTCCAGAGGGTTTCTCCTCTCATCTTGGCTCTTAGGTGCCCACGCTTTTATTCCTGGGACAGAGGCAGCTGCCAGCCCTAATACCTATCTCACAGGGGAGTTGGGAGGATCAAGTGAGATTGTGAATGGGGAGGCAGTTTTGTTAACTGCAAAACGCCAGACAATCATAAAGAACTGTCATTTTCATGACTTACCTGATACCTGAGGACCTGCTCCTACACCCAGTCAGGACTTCTTTCAGCCTGAAATCCAGGTCTTTTTTTTTAAAGAGAATCGCTTTGTTCAGCTCTATTTCTGAATGACAGCTACTCCTGAAAAGAATCCACTAATATTTATGATTCACATGTGAAAATGTGTCAAACATATTCCGTGTGCCTAGCAACCAAAACAGAAAAGGCAACATATGGATTTGTGGTTATTCAATACCAGTTTGATCTGAATGTTACAAACAAATTTGCCTGTTTTTCCAAACGTGAACCTGGTACAGTGATCATTGCGTGTGTGTAGGGTAAAAAATGCTCTCGTACTAGAATTTTATGTCTATTTTTTCAGAATGAAATTTTTATTCCTGGTAAAGAGAGAATCATTGAATCCAGTAAGTACATCCTCTTACATTCTAACACACTTCTCCATGCCCTGTTTTTTCCAGTTCCAAAACCCTTGAATTTAAAAACGACTTTCTTCCTACTGAGAACATCATATCAGACATCACAGTAGTAACATTTTTCTCCAGAAGAAAGCCAGTGGTCATAACTCCGCCATAGGCAGCAAACCCGGTGGGGAGCTTGACTGGGAAGAAACCAAATGATAAAAATACCTTTTCTTTTGGACTTTTGTCTGGAAAGTGCCTCAGCTTCTGGGAGGAGATTTCGAGTCAACATGAGGGAGAACTTTCAAGCAATCAGAGCTCCAGAAGATAGGATGGATTCCCTTGAAGGGAACCAGTTTCTTAGTAGCTGGATTTCAGCAGCCACTGGGAAAGGAGGCTGTATAGAGAGTTCAAACATCCAGTAGAGGCTGAACTAATTGTACTCAATGCTGGTGCCAACCTCAGGAGCCTGTGGGTCTAAGACAGCTGAATGATTCACAATACTCTCTCTGATATAGTTTGAATGAGCTGGTAAGATCTTGCTTAAAAATATCTCCTTCACTGACACCTGAGAGTCTATTATTAGTGATTTATTCCTTTGTGCCAAAATTTTAATTTTCCTAAAATTTTTTAAAAAGATTTTTTTATTTGAGAGAGAGAGCAGGTGCAGGGTGTGTGTGTAGGGGTGGGGGGCAAAGTGCAGAGGGAGAGGGAGAGAGAAAATCTCAAGCAGACATCCCATAGATCGCAGAGCCCAATGTGGGAGGACTCAATCCCATAACCCTGAAATCATGACCTGAATGGAAACCAAGAGTTGGACGCCTAGCTGGCTGAACCACCCAGGAGCCTCTAATTTTCCTAAAAAAAAAAATTTTTTTAAGGGAGTAGTAATTTTAAAAGTTCATCCTAGGAGTGAAAGAGCTTATAAAGTGCTTGCCCACCTCCCCCCACCCCAAAAGAAAAGATGGGAACCCAATAAAAGCATGAACAGGGAGAAAAAAAAAAGAAAGAAGGAAGGACAGAAGGCAGGAAGGAAGACAGGCAGACCACCGGGCCTGTGAGAAATTTCGCCCACACCATAGTAATTTGGGACCATGTCTGACAAGGGCTATGACAGCCTTGGAATTTCCCAATTACTTGTATGTCTTACTAATCTGTCCCTCCCAATATCCCAGTCCCAATATTATTTGACCAATCTCAGTGGAGAGTCTACCTTCACAGCTACCCACTGCCTCCCCATTGTACCCTCCCTGTACCCAACTCCTGCCACACAACATTTTAGGATTCTAGAATCATCAATAGGGAAGGTGAATTCAACCACGAGTCTTCTTTTTAACTGTCAGTGACTTGAGCTCTTACCTCTGCCCTTCCACCTCCTTCTGCTTCCTTAAGCTTTGTTATAATTTTGGGGGGAAGACACAATTAAATTTAGTTATACTAACTCTCTCCTTGCAGGCTTGGGCAAGCTAGCCACTCACCTCAGACTTTCCATCTGTAAACTGGGTCTGAAAATACCTTTGTCACAAGAACACTGCATTAGTAGGACATATGGTGGATTTTTAAAAAATTTATTTATGAGAGAGAGAGAGAGAGAGAGAGAGAGAGAGAGAGAGAGGCAGAGACACAGGCAGAGGGAGAAGCAGGCTCTGTGAAGGGAGCCTGACGTGGGACTCCACCCTGGGTCTCCAGGATCATTCCCTGGGCCAAAGGCGGCACTAAGCCGCTGAGCCACCCGGGCTGCCCTTTCTATTTTTACTATTTTTATTTTTTATTTTTTTATCATATGGTGGATTCTTGTGTCAGTCAGGGGCCAGTCTGGAAACTGATGGTGTATTTAATCTGAGTGTTTGAGAAAACTTTCCCGAGTAAACAATTGACAAAGGTAAAGTCACAGGAGACCAGTGTTAAACTCCATACTTTCCTCTAAATGCAGTAAGTAAAAAGTACTGTAAGATTACAAAATAAATATAATGCAATGATTTATTTAGGTATTATAAATTGTATTTGTGGAAAACCTGTAAATTAAAATTAAAATCATCCAATTTCTTTACCATTCAGAGAGTAATGTATTCCTTACAGACTTTTCTACATGCAAATACATATAGCCAAAAAATAAGTTTATAGCATACGTAGCACTCTATAAGCCTTTTGGGTTTCAGCTTCCTCTTCTCTAAAATGGGCCTATAGTGGAGTGCATGGGTGGCTTAGTCGGTTAAGCAATTAAGTCTTGATTTTGGCTTGGTTCATGATCTCAAGGTCATGAGATGGAGCCCTGCAGCAGGCTCCTATTGGGTGTGGAGCCTGCTTATGATTCTCTCTCTCCCTCTGCCTCTCCTGCATTCCCCACCCCCCTCAATGCACACACTTTGTCTCTCTCTAAAAAAAATAAGAGATGCCTTGGTAGCTCAGCGGTTGAGCATCTGCCTTTGGCTCAGGGTTTGAACCTGGGGTGCCCGGATGGAGTCCCCCATCAGGCTCCCTGTGAGAAGCCTGCTTCTCCCTCTGCCTGTGTCTCTGCCTCTCTCTGTGTGTCTCTCATAAATAAATAAATAAAATCTTTAAAAAAATAAAATAAAATGGGCCTACAGGGCTGTTTTGGTTACCAAATGTACTATTACACAGACAACCCTTAATAAGCATTCAATAAATAAAATGACTTTCCATTCAGTAATATGTGAGTCCCCTGAGGACATATGATGTGCCACTGTCCATAAGAACTTCACATCCATTAATTCAATAAATGAGTCCATTAGTAAAGCCCAGGGAGTCCACAAATAAAAAAAAAGGGCGGTCAGTTCCTCTTCATCTCCATCAAGAGTCAAGGTTAGGGTGAGAGATAGTAACAATAATATTTTTCAAATTTCTCTTTGGTTTTAGAATTTGTTATATGTGCTTTGCAATGTCTCCAAAAATTGTGGTTTTTTTAAATCATGCTTTTATCCGGACAAGGTGAAGATAAGTTTCCCTCTGCCCAGAACAGCACTCTGAGGAGCAGATATTCACATGAACTGTAAAGGAGTCAGTCATTCTAGTAACTGGAGAATATTCTAGTAACTGGAAGTTTGGGTTTACACTAGGGTTTGGCTTCAAGTCTGACTCTTAGTCTGATTGTTTGAAGAATAAGTGTCTCTAAACCTCACTTTCTCGTCTGTAAGATGGGGTGATTTTCTACTCTGTCTTACACTGTTTCTGAGGGAGGATCATTTGAGAATGTGGATTTCATCTTGTTGGGCACTATGAAGGTCTACACAAATGGAAGCGATTTATTTAGGTTGTAATAGAGCCAAATTCTAGGTAAATAAACAAAGGATTTCTTTCCTAACCACTCTTCTTTCAGCAAGGAATCTGATGTCCTGGCAGTCCTGTCTACCTCCTTTGATGTCAAAGCTGGATTAGATCCTGTGTTTTCTACATATACCTGCTCTTTCCGTCAAACTGACCCTGGGAGTCATTGCACTGGCCTGAGACAAACTGCGGGATGGGAAAAAGCTGCAATCCCTGCCCAGACATAGATTCCTATGTTCTTCTCTTCTTTTTCAGTCTTCTTGCACAAAAGGCTGCAAACTCAGTGGTGTACCAATGGCCATAACCAATACAGGAAGTCTCAATAACAATAATCATTACAATAAATCAACATTTGTTAAGCACTTAGCAGGTATCAGGCAATGTGAAGAGTTCCTTTTACAGACAATCAAATTTAAAACTTCCAACAACCCAATGAGATAGATGGTTCTTTTACTCCCATTTTACAGATCTGGAAACAGTTTTCAGGAGGTTACGTTACTGCCCAGATTACACAGCTAGAAAATGAAAGAGTCAATAAGCTAATTCAGTATCTGACCCACACGGAGGCTTAGCAAATGCTTATACAATGAATGCATCAAATGCATTAATGAGATCATCAAACGCATGATCAGAGATGATCATAGGACATTAAGTTATGGGTCCCTATTATTTATATAGGGAAGTTTGACTGTAAAGTCTATGCTTGTAGCTACTCTCCAGCTACCTGTCATTCTCCTATGTTCCTCATTTAATTTGTTGACCTCAGAGAGCCCCCAAGCACATGCTAGTTGTGAAATCCACCCCTACAAACTATGCAGACAAGTGAAGTTAGAGTTTGACTTTCAATTTTCTTAAAACATTACTTTTTCTGTCCACCACTCACCTCCCTTCTCCCCTTGTTCCTTAAAAAAGAAGTCATTACGTCATTGTAACTTCTCACCTAGGAAAGTCTTAAGTACTAGCCCCCCCTCATTTCAACACCCGAGGACCCTAAGAGCCCCAGAGAGAGGTGGTGGTAAGGAGAACAAATATATCAAAGTGAGGAATAAATGCCTGTCGAGCTCATTAGCACCCAGGCACAGAGAAGGAAACTGCTATTTTTATCAAACGTACCTTCATTTAAATAAATTTCAGAGTAACTTGATAGAAAAAGGGTTCCTTTGGAAATATTTGATTCTTCTAATAAGGACTGGCTATCTTATGTGCCCTTTCTAGCCTGGTTTTTAACCCCCAGATGTATAATGTGTAAGTTTTTACAATCATTCCCTTATAAAATATCCATCTCTGCCGCTTGTCTTTGGGGTTTAGTTAAACATAGGCCCAACATTGGCATATGAAAGCTTCGTGGCCAAGAGTGCCACCTGTGCGACCAGGAGTTAGGACTCCACCTCCTCCTTGTGATGCACCTGCTGGGTATTGATCACTCAATGTGGGTCCAGTCATATGATTCCTATAGCCAAGGCTGGCTCATGACTCGGTGCATGAGCAGGTCTTCAGAGTTTAATATATCCATTAGTTTTTCTCACTCAGAACTTTGCCATCATTTATGGAGTCTCTAGGATGCTTCCTGGACCTGGTTGTGCATCATGTTCATCCTCAACCCTTGGACCAAGATTTTTTACTCAAATTCAGGAGTCATGGATACTCAGAGTCTCTGTGCTGAGACCTTGTATTTAGAAAGTTAGCTTCCATTATGCACACACACACACACTCCTAGGATGTTTTCAGTAAAATACAAAAATGAACTCCAAAATGGTTTTACCTCCACCTTTTCCACTGAAAGCAAATTTGAGGAAACTTACTGTCTGTTCCTTATGAGCCAGTTTTTCTAGAATCTCAGAAATTATCTGCTCCTTGAACATTCTTAACTATTAATAGCTGCCAACATTCCCAAATTTACTTTCTCTCAAATAAATAAATAAAATCTTTTTTTTAAAAAAAAAAGCCTTAGTATTTATTTCCGCCAATTACAGAAGTAACACCTATTCAGAGGAGAGAAGAGCATAATGAAAAAAATTCTGTCACTCAAAGAATCATCATCAACCACAGCACAGCAAGCGGAGAGGCAGAAGCAGACTTCCCATGAGCAGGGAGCCTGATGCAAGCTCAATCCTGGGACTCCAGGACCACAACCTGAGCTGAAGGCAGATGCTTAACCAAGTCACCCAGGTGCCCCAATGCTAGGTTTTTTAAAAAGAAAAAGTGCTCTTTGTACTTCCTAATCTCTGAAATCATGGAAAGCAGCTAAAAGGAGGATCACCTGTGGGTATGGCTCCCTCTCCAGAATGTTCACTTCAGCCTCCACTTGGTCTGCAGTCGACATGAAAGCTCTGTGTTCTGACTGCAGTGAAGAAGTCTCAGTTTCCAAGAGACCAAGACCAGCATCCTCTCCTAAAGACTGACCTGCCACATTTCCTTGAAACCTCTTTGAAAGTATTAGAAACCACTTTTTGAGGACACATTCATTTCTCTAATATTTCTAGATTTCTTTCCTGACAATGTAGAGTTTGACATTTGATGAGTCAAGAAGCCATGTATACTAGAAAGTGGACCAGACCCAAGTCAGAGAATTGGGTTCTGTCCTGTCTGTCTTAAAACTAACCATGGTTTTGCCATAAGAGACTCTTAACTATAGGAAACAAACTGAGGGTTACTGAGGGGACAGGGTAACTGGGGGATGGGCATTAGGGAGGGCACTTGATGTAATGAGCACTGGATGCTGTATGTAACTGAAGAATCATTAAACTCTACCCTGAAACTAAGAATACACCATATGGTAAGTAAATTGAATTTAAATTAAAAAATTAAAACTAGCAGACCAATGAGCCAGGTTTCTGAGACCCCATCTAGCAGAGTTTTCTTGGAAGTAGTGTCACAAACTATTAAAACTTGACTGCAAGGAAAATGCTTGGCTTCAATATCACACTACCTGGGCTGGAACCTAGACATACCGTGGACTGATTGTATAACCTAGGCAAGCTGCTTCCACACCTACATTTGGTTCTCTCATCTGAAAAATGGGTGTAATCACACTAAGTACTCTTCTTCCAGGGCTCTTGTAAGGATTAAGAGGGATACATTTAACACATAGTTGCTACTACTAAATATGAATTGAAATTTTTAGACCGTATTTCACATGAAAAGGCTCCAGTGATTTTTTTCTTTTATTATCATTGGAAAAATAAAGATATAGAGGGAAGAAAAAAGAAAATTATGAAAAAAGGAAGAATGAAAAAAAAACAATCATTTGCAAAAATTTATCCTCTACAGGTATAACAGGTATAACAGGTATAACAGGTATAACAGGTATAACAGAAAAAGGTCCCTAGATCAAATATCTCAGAGGTATCAACATTCATCAAATCTATATTTACATGCCCATATGTTCCTACTGGCCACAGTTACCCAAAAATACAGACATTTCAGTGCACACAGCAACATTTTTCAGAAAGATTTTTCCTTTTAGGACAGGGATATGCTACAAAGTGTAATCGGTTCTAAGCAATTCTGAAATATTGTATCAATTTACAGCAGGAAGGTCACTGTTGGTGAATAAACATAAGGATTCTGTTTTGTGTCTGGGATTTAGCAGGCTAACCCCCACTAATGTTAATGGGGCCAGGCTGCCAAATCCCTAACCATCACCCTGGATATTTGCTCCAATCCTTTACTGTTTGAGATTGAAATGTGTTTTCCAAATCAAAGCTGATCCTGAAATGGAATCTCTGCATCATCAGACAGGAACAGTGTGCTGATGCCTGGGGACCTGGAAGTGCCCGAAATGATGATATTAAGGAGTTGAAAGGTGGGTCTTCACACTGTCTACCTAAATCACTGTGGCTTTCTTTGCTTGATGCACAATATAGTTTGCTCATTTTTCAAACCCACCTCCCACTACTTCTCTGTGAACTCCAGGCAAAGGAAAATCCTCCAGCCCTCTACATATATCTCCAGGCTTCTCTACCAGAGGAGAGCATTTATGTTGGTCCCGACCTACTTCTCTTTTCTTCAAGGAGACCCATTTCAGTGCCACCGTGGTGAAGTTTTTCTTTATCTGCTCCACATCCCCTACTCAAACACACACACATACACACAGACATGCACACATTGTATATGATGTCTCCCTCCCTGAAACTCAGAATACTTTGAGCCTTGAGTATGGCACAGTGCAAATTCTGCCTTACGAAGTTGTCTCATTTTGCTCAGGTAGTGTGTAGGCCCTGCAAGGGTAGGAAGTGCATCACACCTGTCTATATTTCCTTTAATATCCAGTCCAGGCCCTTGCACACCATCCATGTTCAAGAAAGCACTGAAATGGATTGAATGAATTTCTATTACTCGTTGTTTTTGGAGATTGGGACTTTCAAGGAAGGGGTTTGGGAACGGAGGATTTGGGGTATAATTGTAGATGATAGATCCTTTATTTATGAAATTAAATGAACATGTTTGAGAGAGCATCCCTGGTCTGTGGAGCCAGAGAGAAGAATTGGTCCATTCTTCACAACTCCAGTTGCCACAGTTGTCAGAGACTTAGAACACCAGCCTGGGTGAGTAATGGAATTGATGCACAACAGCAAGTCATGCGCTGATACTTAGCATCAGTGTCCCTCAGAGATCTCTAGATTTATGCAGTGACCTTGCCTATAGTCCTCAAGGTCCAAAGCTGAGTACATTTAGGCCACAACTACTCATTTGGGCTTGGTTCAACCAGGTCGGTTTCAGCTAACATACATTCTCACTGGTGTGTGGTAATCTTCTAAATGAACTTAGCCTTTGAGTAGTGACAAACCTGGCTAGCCGTGCCTGCCTGAATATCAGAGCCCTAGCTGAGATGGGACTGATGATTTACCCTTTGTCTGCTCTAATTTTAATTGCTTCTGTGAAACCTGCAGGAGTTCTGGAAGTATCTCAGGCAAAGGATAGTCCGTGCTCAATCTTTCTGTTTTCTCACAACCCACTCAACAAATCTAGTGGAATTTCTTGAGGCTTTTTATCTAGCTTTTATTTAGTTGTTTTATAAATTGAATTGAACGAATAGCAGATCTTCTTCCTGGAGATTGTCTCCCTTAACTTTATGATACCACTTTGCAACTATCCTCTGCTAGCTAGCTCTTTCCAACCTCCATCCTGCTCTCCTCCGCCGCCTCCTCTGTCGCCTCCAGGTTTTACCCTTTGTCAGACCTTCTCACTGCCACAGCCACTGCTTCTACTCCTGAAGACTTGAGAATTGTTGTTAGTCTTCCATCTATAACTTTCCATCACTAACTTCACAGAAGATATAAACAAGGGCGGCTCTGTTGGGAAACTTAGACTTTGCTTTTCCTCCCTCTTCCTAATTTCCACTCCAAATATCTGATTCTCATAATTTTATGCTTGTTCTCATTATTGTTTTCATCCCTGACCACACATTAGATCCCCTAGGTATAGAAAATTTAAAACTCCTGGTGGCTGGGCTCTGACATCAGAGATCTAATCTAGGTGGTCAGGAGTAAGCCAAAGGGATTGATAATGTTTTAATTACTATTTTCCCATTATTATTGACACAAATTTCCATCTCTTTGTTGGAGATGTAGCTCTGACTGCCCTTCTTAAAAGCTGAGATAGGTATTATTATGTCCAGGCTTTCAGGCCCTGGAGCAGGGGCTCTATGGCAATTTATTGTCTTAAGTAAGATATCCACACATTTTGGTTTGTTCAGGACAGATCCAATTAAACCCATTGTTCTGGTGTACCATGCAATTAGCTATCCTGCCCCTTTCATTCTCTAAGGTATCCCATTTTGTGCAGTAAATTATTTAGCTCCTCTAAGCATAAGAGATAGTATTAAAGGCTGAATTGTGTTCCTCAGGTAAGACTGTGACTGTATTTTGAGACAGGGTCTTTAAAGAGGTGATTAAGTTAAACTGAGGCCATTGGGGAGGGCTCTAGTCTAATCTGACTAGTGTCATCACAGAAAGAGAAAATTTAGACACACAGAGAGACATCAGACATTCACCCATGTGCAGTGAGGACAGACCATGTGACACAAGACACAAGAAGGTGGTCACTTGCAAGCCAAGGAGAGGGGCCTTTGGAAAAAAACCAAACCTGTTGATACCTTGATCTTGAACATTTAGCCTCCAGAACTGAGAGAAAATAAATTTTTGTTATCCAAGCCATCCAGCCTATGATATTTTGTTATGGTAGCAGTAGCAAGAAATAAACAAACAGACAAAAAAAACCAAAACACCAAAACAACAAACACACACATTTGGTAAAATATAAAAAAAGTAAAACAAAACTAAATACAGTTTCCTAAATATTCCAATCCTCCAAGATGGATCCTTATACCATTTTCCAAGAAAGTCACTGTCTTGGTTTTAGATTGTTGGGGTTCTTCAATCAAATAACAGAGGTTTGACTTAATGTTTTCATAGAATGTTTTTAGCTTTCATGCCCTCTGAGTCTATGAAACCTTTTCCAGGTGGAAGACAGGGGTAGTAAATGAGATTATGACAATAAATGTCACATATGGCTGCCATATGATCTAGAAACATCTCATCTCCATATAGCTAGAAACAGTGACTTTAATGAAGGTTCAGTGCAAGGTCACTAAGCCAGCCTGGATGAGTTTAATGCAGGTTCCTGTACAAGTGGACATCTAAACTGGTTTTTAATGGGTGAAGAGGAACATTCAGTGAGAGGAGGTGGTGGGACAAATATCCTGAGCAGAAGAAACTGTTAAAAATAATAATAATAATAATAAGGGTAGGGGCTCCTGGGTGTTTCAGTCAATTAAGCATCTGATTCTTGATTGCAGCTCAGGTCATGATCGCAGAGTCTTGAGATCCAGCCCCGCATCAAGTCGGGTCGGGCTCCTCTCTGGGCATGGATTCTCTCTTTCTCACCCTCTGCCCCAAGTCGCCCCCACTCCCATTTTCTGTCTCTTAAAAAAAAAGGGGAGAGGTAAAAGAGAAACCATGTTCTATCTGGTGCTTTCCTAACCTCCTGCACCTCCGATTTTAAATGCAGTCCTTTACCTTTGTCCTCAGAGGTTAGAGGGCACAGCTGTTATCCCTGATTTTTTTTTTTTACTCTTTCAGTATTTGAGGATTTTAAAATTATAAATTCTGTACTTTCAGCTTTTCTTTTCCCTGATTAAATAACTTCAGTCTGTTCAGGGTATTCTCCAAATTTTTATATCCAGTTTGTACATTGGAATCTATTGCCCCTACTGAGGCATATGTATGTGTGTGCACGCGCGCACACACACACACACACACACACAGTCATACCTAGGCCAAAAGGGCCTGCAGTTCACCAAAAGGCTCTTAAATCTAAGAGAATATATTGGTGCTGTTCTCTCACAAAGTACAGATTAAGGTCACATTCATCACATAGCTATATGAACCATCAAATCATCAGTATATTTTCTTCATTAAGTAGAAAGCAACAGAATTAGACTGACAAACAGCAGTCATTCTGAGGGGTGACTCCATATGTCCAGAGGAAGGTGTGTTCCCTCCTCCATTTCTGATGAGTGAATTAATAATCTTTCCATTTGTGGGTGTTTGGAAACATCAAAGAACTGAAATAGATCAGACCCACTGATACACTATCATTCTTCTAACCTTACATCACAGCATAAATACAACAGTCCTTGTTTTCCACACAGATTCCTACTTCTTTCACACCCAAGCATATGCTAAGAGCTCTCAAACAACACTCTTCCTCCATCTCAGGGAGGTGTCTTAAAACATTTTTAGCTCACCAAACAGAAAACAGAGGAGGATCTGTTTCTTTACTCAAGGATAATAATCTTCAAGTGCCTATTTATAATACCAATGGAAACCTATAGATTGAAAAAAAATGTATTTTCATTCTAAAATTGGCGTTTGCTCTGCTATAGTTAAAAGGTGCCACGATTGTATTTGAAAAACAATCATCCAGGAAAGTCCACGTTGCTTCACAATGTTCAGACCAAGTGCTCACTGAATAAGAAGATGAATAGCATTGAAGCCGTGGAGGAAAAACATAAGCCTACCGAGCTAATAGAACCACAAGTAGATGGAAAATGCCAAAAACTATAGTGAAATGTGGGACTAAAAAGTAATATCTTATGACCTACAAGCAAAGGATCAGTCTCTTTGAAAGAACCCAATAAGAAATGATTGACTAAAAGTCTAAAACTGTGCTTGTAATACAGTTGCAACTAACCATATATGGCTATTTAATTTATTTAAGATTAAATAAACTTAGAAGTTCAATCACATTTTAAGAGTTCAACAGCGGGCAGCCCGGGTGGCTCAGCAGTTTAGCACCCGCCTTCGGCCTGTGGCATTGATCCTGGAGACCCGGGATCGAGTCCCACGTCGGGCTCCCTGCGTGGAGCCTGCTTCTCCCTCTGCCTGTGTCTCTGCCCCCCGCCCCACCGTGTGTCTTTCATGAATGGATGAATAAAATCTTAAAAAAAAAAAAGATTTCAATAGCCACATATAACTAGTTGTTCCCATATTGGGTAACACAGAGAATAGACATTTCCATCATTACACGAAGTTGTATTGGACAGGGCTGTTCTAGAGGGTTCTGTTTGACTATTGGGTTAGCATCATTTTAAACATCAGGCCTTAAAGAGATGATGGGGAATATGGCATACCTGCCAAAAGTGACCATCCATGGCAGAAAGGTATGATGGAAAGGAAAAAATATTCTATTCACGGAATGAGCTAATATGATATGTGGTTACCATTTTATTACAAGAAATCTTCCTAGACGAGCAGAGAAGTCTTGGGCTAAAATGGAAAGGAGTTAGTAAATACTACTATCTGAATGCCTCAGCACACTCTTGTAAACATTTCAAAATGTACCAGCCTCTTCTCATCTGTTAGTGGTGATAGGACTTTATCGGTCATCGATTCCTCACTTTCTGCCCCACAATGTTCTTCTCTTTTGAATATGCAACAAAACATTTGTGAACATATATTTAAATAAATAGAAACCTCATTGGAATAAAAAAAATGCAGACTCTTCCCAGGTTACAAAAAAAAAAAAAGAAAAGGCAAGAACTTTATTTTAAACAAATCCTCAGTTGTGTGTTACACCATGTCCGTACCTAAATCAAAAATCATAAATGGTAATGCAAAGGAAATAGAGGGCTTCATAATAGCAATTATCCATATATTATTCTTGGCCAATGCTTTAACTAAATACACAGTGGATGTGAAAGGTAGAGTATGGCACTTAAATAAATAAGAGAAAAGAGAAGGAAACATAGTCACAGTCCAAAGAAATAGGTTTTTGAACCTTTGGTATATGTCTCAAATATCCGTAAACACATGTTAGCCAATAGTGTTTCATTCCAAGCTTCTTAAGCTAGTGATTGAGTGTGTGTTATTTCAGAAATAACTTATAAAATGATAAATCGGGATTGACACGGGCTGATTAAGGTCTCTGGTGTGAGCACACAGGTAAATTCAAACCATGGCAAAAGGAAGTGCAGCTGTGTTGCACAACAAACCTATGTAAGAAAATGAGTGAAATACACGAGTTAGAAATTCTGTGGCTCAGCTAGACACCCTTGATAGGAACAACGACAATAAAATATAATTTTAATGCTAGCTAAAGTCCACAAGCTGGAAGGCAGAAATACCCCAAAGCTCATAACCACATGCCTAACAGTGCAACAACCATCTCACAGAATTATAGCTGCATATTGCAATTCCCTCCCTCCCACCCAAACCCTGCCCCTAATAAACAGCACCAGTGCAGTTTGAGTTAGAAAATTGGAAATACTGAGACATTCCAAAGGTTTTCATAATGACTACGGGTTAGTCAGATGGGGCTTTAATGCAAACCTCTACCGTGGCCATTCTCCAAAAAGCACCCCCTGTAATTCCCTCTGGCTTGCAGATAAACCATATTAGGTCTACTGTAAGGCCAGATTCAGGAAAAAAGCTGGCATGCTATCCTGGGTTGAGGGAGAGGGGCATGCTGATGAGGGAGGTACACAAAAGATGCCTCAAGGATGTTTGTCCTGCAGCCCAGGATGAAGGGATGTGTTGAGATAGGTCACCAATTTTACCAATGAAGTATTTGTCTCACACCATTCACGAGGATATAGAGCTCAGCAGAGCTAAGTCCTACTTTGTAGCTGGGCCAGTACACTGGTATCAGGATCAGATTGGGCCACAAATGAAAAGGCCCAAAGAAGTCCAACTCATCCATCTCCTCACTTTACTCGGTGCTTTCTGTAGGAACCGATGGTGTGACTTGTGGTAACGGTTCTACTTTCTCTCCTCTCGCACTGATGCAAGGTCTTCTCTCAACCAGTCTTGTCCTATGTCTCAATGGTAAGTGAGGGCAGCTAGAGCCACTCTCTGAGCAGTTCTGCCTTGGGGCTTCTTTCATTCCCCGGGCCTTCCTCAAACCTGTCCCTTCACACATAGGCAGAGTCACTGGACTGAGTCCTGCCAAAATTGGGAACACTGACCCGGGGCAGGTCCTTGTTGCGGATCTCATAGACTGACTTCCTCTTGGCCTGGGCCCCTCTCACAGCCAGCTTGATCTTGCGCCATCCCAGGTGGTTGAGTTCAGCCAGGTTGAGCACAACACAGATGCCACTCACAGCAAACATGAACACTAGAAAGACAGTCTTCTCAGTAGGCCGGGACACGTAACATTCCACTTCCTTGATGCAGGGGTAGCGGTCACACTCATACAGCCCCGGGACACTGAAGCCATAGAGAAAGTATTGGCCCACCAGAAACCCAATCTCCAGGGCGTTTCTGAACACCACTTGGATAATGTAGAAGCGAGAGATGCCTTCCTGCCTTCGGAGCTTGGATCGTGCTGCAGTGCGCAGCCCTGATGGGTGTGGGGTCAGCTCCTTAACCTCTAAACAATCTGGCTCCGCTTCCTTGCTGGTGTTCTCTGTGTTCTGCAGCACCCCATTGACAATGGCATTTTGCAACTTCTTATCTTCTCGTTTGCTACTGCCACTGGCTCCACTCCCGGTTCCTCCAGGACCCCCCATGGACTCAGGGGGTTCCCTGTCCAAGGCTAGGAAGACAGTAGAGTAGCGGCGTTCTCGCTGCTTAGCAGACTGGTGCACAGAGTAGGTGATGAAGCAGAGACTGGGGGTACACACCATTATGATCTGGAAGACCCAGTAACGAATGTGGGAGATGGGGAAGGCGCGGTCATAGCAGGCCTGGTTACAGCCGGGCTGCAGGGTGTTGCACACAAACATGGTCTGCTCATCATCGTACACTGTCTCCCCCACAATGGCCACAATGAGGATCCGGAATATCACCACCACAGTCAATAGGATCCTGAGCAAGGGAAGAGGGAGGGAGAGAGGTTCTCAAGGGTTGAATCACTGGCTTAGGAAACCCCCTCCTCCTTTCCCTGCCCTGGTGTTTGCCAGTCTTTGGCTGGGGAGCTGTCCATCCCTGGGTGGTACTGACCCGGGAATCTAGGAAATCTTTTCTGGCTCTACCCCTTCTGCTTGCTGGTAGTCTGGGAACACTTCATATCACAAGGGTCTCCTGTGTGTGTGTGTGTGTGTGTGTGTGTGTGTGTGTGTGTGTGTGTCCATACAGTAGACACAGTGTGCTGCCAACAGATAGATTTCATCTGTATACGTGGAATGGACAGAGCCAAAAGACACGTCTTCACTCTGGATATGGCAAATGCAAATGGAATATGTGAGCAGAGTACATGTTTCAAAGTCTACACATAGAGTGTGCATATAACCATCCCAAGTGAATAGTTCAGCCTCAGTATAAATATTGAACTTAATGCTTTATATAAACAGCTAAGATTATATATCCATATATACATGGGTATATACAGTGTATATACATATGAATATATATATGGAGACACAAGTGTTATCAATTGGCAGTGTGGGGTTCTGACACCGTAAGTTTTAACATCGAAATCAGTTTAGCTTAATAAATTTTTTGGGGGGGGGGGTGGGGGGAGATACATCTGCTCCAAAGAGCAAATCCATTTCCCCATTTGCCCTTCTCTGTCCAAACACAGTCCTGCCTTCCTTGTAGATTCTATTTAGGGAGCCGGATGGAGATTGGCTCTGACTCCGGGGAGTGGGGGTACCACGACTGAGCCAACGATTCCTCTCCTAATGGGAGAAGTCAAACCCCACCCCCCACCCCGTGGGGCTTCAGGGGGAAGGGATGGAGAGTTGGTCAGAAGCAGCTGGGGAGGGGGGCATCGCTGGGCACCGGGTACACAATTGCCCAGGGACTCGGGCGCCCAGAGCGAAGGCGGTTGGAAGGGGGCAGTGGATGGGCTGGGGACTGCTGGGGCTGGGGCTGGGGCTGGGCGTGGGAAGGGACTGGGGGGCCCGACGGGACCCGCTGGCGGCCGGCTCCGCGCCTTACCTCCCGATCATAGTGGAGTGCTGCTGCACCGCGGCTTCCAGCAGCCTCTCCAAGATGGTCCATTCCCCCATCGCTGTGCATCCGGAGGCAGCAGACAAAGGCTGGGCAGCACCGGGCACGTTCCCGCTCCCGGCCCCTCCCCGGGCCGCACCTCCCGGCTGGGCGCGTAGCCCCCGATTAAAGAAGCAAACGAATGAAAAAAAAAGGAAAAATCCAGGACTCCCCTCTCCCGCGTCCCGCACTTGAAAGAGGGCAACGAGGAAGGGATCGCAGCGCTCCCCGACGAGGGGCAGCGGCGCGCACCTGCGCAGCGTCCCGGGGCCGCGAGCTCTCGGGTCTCCCCGCGGGGCTGGGGCCTCCCGGGGCACCGACGCCCTGAGCTGCCGCCTGCGAGGCCCGCTCGGGAATCCGCGGCCGCCGCCTCTAATCCGCCCTTAAGTAGTCTCCGCCTGCGTCACGCCAGGTCGGCGGAGGGGAGCGCAGCGCGCCGCGCGGGTGGGGAGCGCGCCAGGCCCGGGGCAGGGGATGCGGGGCGGGGCGCGGGCGGGGGCCCGACCCGAGTGGGGCGGCCGCGGGAGCAGGGGTCCCCGCGCCCCTCGGGGCTGGGCGGGGCGCTCAGGTGACCTCACCTGACAGGTGCGGCGGGGGGCGGGGGCGGACGCGTGGCCGAGTCGGGAGGGCTGCGACTTGGCCGCGGGCCTTCTCCACGTGCGTCCCTCCCTCACCTTTTGCTCCTCGTCTTGGGGAGGACGAGCCAAATTCCCTCCCCAGATGGATGCGCCGGGTGGGGGAAGGAGCGGGGCAGCGACCGCAGGACACTTCAATGGAATGTCCCTTGGCGAGGACCAGGTGGCGGGAGCGAGCCTGCGGGCAGCTCCAGGCTGCAGGACGGTGCATTCAGGCCGCAGCTTCAATGCAGGTGAGAAGCTGCTTCTGAGGAAGGGGTCTGGACCCAAGGCTACACCCAGGTAGCCACTCGCCTGGCTAGGCGTGTGGCCGGGATTTAAAGTCGTGCTTCCCCCAGCACAAACGCAGATGCTCTGCGAATTTTTTTTTTCAGGTCTTTAAAACAACTTTATTTATTTATTTTTTTATTTATTCATGATAGTCACACACAGAGAGAGAGAGGCAGAGACACAGGCAGAGGGAGAAGCAGGCTCCATGCACCGGGAGCCCGACGTGGGATTCGATCCCGGGTCTCCTGGATCGCGCCCTGGGCCAAAGGCAGGCGCCAAACCGCTGCGCCACCGGGGGATCCCCGAATTTTTTTTTTAAAGTTGTTGTTTATGTGTTTATTTATTTCTAGTGGGGCTACTTCTCAGGTTAGCCTCCGTCTGGATCTGAATTTAAGGAGGCCCCGTGTTCTGCGGCCACAAACAAAACCACTGACAACCTCACCGCATCCTGACCTCCCTTATGCGTGCGGCCTTGGCTTTCTCCTCTCTAGCAGCAGACCCTGGTTTCTGTCTTTAAATTTACATCTTGTGGTCAGTTCTATCCAGAGCCACTGTTTAATTGGTTGCTACAAAATAGAAACAATCACACCAGGCTGCTAATGAGCTCAGGGGTCAGTATTTGGAGACACAGTAGTTGAGAGTGATTCACATAAATGTACCCAAAGCACAATGGGTAAGTAGTTGTCACCCTTTTAAAAACACGACTGTAAAGAGTTGCTAACTCATTCTAGGAGCCTTAATTATCCATGGGGATCATAACACATATGTGTGGTACATAGATTACACCATGATAAGCTTTCAGTTCTAGAGCAACCAAGGTGGTCGAGTAGCAGGTAAAACAACTTGCCTTTGGCCCAGGGCGCGCTCCTGGAGACCCGGGATCGAATCCCACATCGGGGTCCCGGTGCATGGAGCCTGCTTCTCCCTCTGCCTGTGTCTCTGCCTCTCTCTCTCTCTCTCTGTGTGCCTATCATAAATAAATAAATAAATAAATAAATAAATAAATAAATAAATAAATAAATAAAGTTGTTTTAACTCCCAGGACTGGGAGGAAGGGTACCAGGCATGGGCTTGAGTCCATTCACACTGCACTTTTGTGTAAAATGACTTTCAAAACACAACTCAATATTTAGAGCAAGAGGGATCAGTGAGATTTCTCCTTAGGCCAGACACCGTTACGAAGCAAAGGAGTGAAAGAGTCTACTAAAAACGGGAAGGGAATAGGATATAAATGGAACATTAGGGCTAAGACAGGTGCTCCTTATTTCTTGCTGGGCCGAGAAAAGACACAAAGATGAGGGTGGATGTATATCCTATTATCCAACTTACTCCCAGATCAAATGATAATCACCAGGCTCAGACTGTGTGTTTTCTTGGAATTCCCTCCTACTTTCCTAGACTCTGACTCCCTATATTCTCTCCTTTGGCAGACACTTTTGGAGTAAGGGATCTTAGACAGGGGTGAATGAGTGAGACAGTCCCAAGGAAATCTGACATCTTCAAGTGTCCTAAAATAGGCCTTACAACTCAAAATCGTTATGTTCTATACATGTGGCTTTACCAAACCCTTAATGGATGATGATTCTAAGGCTATAAATTACAGGAAATAAATTTTAAATGTTCTTACACAGCAATTTCCAAGCACTAAGTTTTGATTACAGTGTCAATCCTTAGTTTGTTATTTTAAAATACAGTTTAATATGTCATGTAGATTTGACATGTAAACATGTGTTGAATGTATGTAACACATGAATATAAACACAGAAATATATTTTTAAAAGGTTTTATTTATTCATTCATCATAGACATAGAAAGAGAGAGAGAGAGAGAGAGGCAGAGACACAGGCAGAGGGAGAAGCAGGCTCCATGCCAGGAGCCCGATGCGGGACTCAATCCCAGGACTCCAGGACCATGCCCTGGGCCAAAGGCAGGCGCCAAACTGCTGAGCCACCCAGGGCTCCCCTAAACACAGAAATATCTATACGGAGAACCTATATTTAAAAACTCATCTAAGGTGCCAAACCACTGAGCCACCCAGGGATCCCCTAAACACAGAAATATCTATATGTAGAACCTATATTTTAAAACTCATCTATTAGATTTGGTAGCCTGTTTTTAGAAAAAACCTCACCCCCACACCTTGAAAACAGTGAACTGTTTGTTTTTTTTTTTTTAAGACATCTATTCATTGTGGGAGAGGGAGGGAATGTGAGTTGGGGGTGAGAGTGGAGGGAAAGAGAGAGAACCCCCAAGCAGAACCCCCACTGAGCGGGGAGCCGGTCTTTGTCTTCGAGATCCCAGGACCCTGAGATCATGACCCTAGCTGAAATCAAAAGCCAGACAGCCAACCAACTGAGCCGCTCAGGTGCCCCAAACTGTTTATTTTTTAAAAAATTACTCATAAGTTTCTTTACTTACTTTATATTTTCCTTTTGTGAGTATCATCAATGCCACATTCAATTAACAATTTGCCGTGATAGTGTTGCATTAAATATAGAGAGGGTCTGTGTAAAGCTGGACATTTCTACATTTCCGCAGAGCTTTCTCTCATCTAGCTGATTCTCACTGTCTCAATTCTCCTCTGATTGAAGATCCCCTTTTAAGTCAACTGGGAAGTTAATTTCTTTAGCTTTTATGTAAAACTCATTTTGCTCCATGAAAGTCATGATTACGCATGAAAAACAACGAAGCTCATAGAATAAACTTTGCTGTACGTTAGGCCATTTGGGGATATACATTTAAAAAACAGATTCTGGGGATCCCTGGGTGGCGCAGCGGTTTGGCGCCTGCCTTTGGCCCAGGGCGCGATCCCGGAGACCCAGGATCGAATCCCACGTTGGGCTCCCGGGGCATGGAGCCTGCTTCTCCCTCTGCCTGTGTCTCTGCCTCTCTCTCTGTGACTACCATAAATAAATAAATTAAAAATAAATAAATAAAAAATAAAAAACAGATTCTGTAGTCCTTTTTTTTTTTATTTTTTTATTTATGATAGTCAGAGAGAGAGAGAGGCAGAGACATAGGCAGAGGGAGAAGCAGGCTCCATGCACCGGGAGCCCGACGTGGGATTCGATCCCGGGTCTCCAGGATCGCGCCCTGGGTCAAAGGCAGGCGCTAAACCGCTGCGCCACCCAGGGATCCCGATTCTGTAGTCCTATCCCAAATCTGCTAAATTAAAAACTATGCAAGTGAGGTTTAAGTACCTGCATTTTCATTTAATTCTCGCCAGTGATTCTGATAGCAATAAAAAGTTGAGAATTTTTGTTTCTGTCAGTATTAGGGCAGAAAAGGTATTAGAAATCAGGAAATCCCATCTTCTTGTTTCATAGATGTTAAAATTGACTCCCCCAAATTAGGTGGATTGCCTTATGTTATACAAATAAGGAAAAAGCTATGAGGAAAGTGCTATTTAAAAGTCCTAGAGAAAAAGACCAAATACTTGAAAAGGATCGGAGATATGACCTTTGAAGAAGGGAAGGGAATGAAGGTGGTTTGGATCATGGAGACATATCAATCAGTAAGCACCTAAGGGCAGGTCATACCTGGATTGTTGGCTTTGCAAATGCTTGTCTTACTAAACAGTAATTTCCATTAATAGAACAGGGAAGTGTTCTCCACATTTAGTGGAGAAAACTATAAAGGCACATAGCAAAGGGCATGTATATTGTAAACAAGGAGGGAATAGAGTTATTGACATTGATCCAGTTTATGACGTGAGCGTTTCTGGGTTTGCTCTCATCCTTGTACGTGCTTAGAATTTCATTCTCTTCTTAACTGCAGATTCCCAGGTGAACCTGTCAGGTTTGCAGCTTCTAACATTTGGTAAAGGAAACCCCGTTGAGAATGCTGTTGAAGGTGTAAGAATGAAAGGGGATCTATTGACCTTCACTGGACTGCAAATCCTTGGGGAGCAGCCGGCTGTGCCTTCTCTAGGTCAGCGTCTGTGGCACTGTAGAGACAAGTTCGCTGAAGAAGGAGGATGGCTCCTCTGCACTCTGTTCCCCTCAACCTGGGAAAGCCACACATTCCCGGAATAGAGGTGGGGCCTGGCTCCCCTGTGACCATAAGTTACATTCAAACTGAGAGGAGAGAGGGGTTCTCTTTTGCCAGGGGGAGGTCCCTGCAAACTTGGGGCAGCCTGGGCGGCTCACGGGAAAGCTGTTTTGCTAACCACCAGCCCCCTGCTCTCCCTCGGTGTTGCTCTCACTCTGTGACCCCCACAAGTCACTGGATTCACCCAGGGGGTGCTGCTGAGCTTGCAGGCCTTGCGCTGTCCCCTCAGAGAGGCAGGGCAACCCAGGAAGCTGGCCACGGCCCTGGGTACAGAGACTGTGGGAAGCACCAGCATCTGTGGCCTCGGGATTTGTGCGGCTGGGGAGGGCCTGCATTCGCAGCTTGGGACTGGTTTCTGTGTTAAAGTCCTCCACGTTTCATTCACAAACAGCGGGGATGCGCTCCCCTCGTGGCCTACAGGCATCTGTTTCCTAAGGGACGTCAAATTGTCTTCTGAGGAGGCAAACCCAACCTGTCTTGTGAGACTTACGAGAATGTAAGCGACAAATGAAACTTACTTCTCTTTGCTGCAAAGAGTTTTCTCTCTTTTTTTCCTTTGTGCTCCCTCACCCACATTTAAGCCCCAGCCCAAATGCTTAGGGAAGCGCTTCTGGTTTTGTGTCCAGACAAAATCTACAGAGCAACGTTTCCCATAGGAGGAAAGCTGGCCAGCCCACAGTTACAAGTAGCCCTGAATGTGGTAGCTTGCTGCGTGGCTTGGGACTTCCAGAGCCTGTTACCTTCAGAACTATTCCTCATCCTAGCCCCAGGAGACCGTGTACCCAAATAGTGGGCAAATCAAACATCTCTGGGTGTTAGTCCTTTTTAAAAAATCGCATGTGCTAATTCTCCATTCCCCACCCACCTTGTATGTAGAGAATCCACCTATACGTAGTAATAGCTCGGGGATTAATGTAATATGACATTGTGGCCAAAGCAGCTGCGTGAAATCACAGCAAATAAATTAACACTCCATTAAGCATCGAATCAGCCCTGCTGACACATAATCTTTCACGTCTGTGTCAAGTCGTGATTCCCATTCACATCAGGAGCTTCCCAGGGGGGCTTATTTATTAAACCTGCAGGAAGAGATTTCTTTAAAGTCAACACCATTCAGGAGTCATTCAGCTACAGTGCGGAAGACCTGCCTGGGGCCTGGGCTCCCGCCTCTTCACACTCTCATTGTCACCGTCCAGCCAGCGTCCCAGCCACACAGGATCTAGCTGGGCTTCCAGCTGAGCACATTTCCGGGCTATATAAGGGAAACGCACGGGGGTAGGACCTGCCCCTGGCAGATTTGTTGAACTGGGAGAATAAATGTCATCAGTTCCCGTGTGCACTCTTCCTGCACGTCTTACATATCAGTGAGCTGCTAAAAGCTGGATTCATCGTGCTGCTTCGTATCTATAGTCAAGATAATTATGTGGAATTGGTATTTATCCCCCAGTGAACCTTCTCTAACATCTGGAGCTTATTTCCAAGGTTATTTCTTGCTCTCAAAATCATACTTGGATTCTCCTGGCTGCCCGGTATCTTGACCCTCTGAAATCAACCCAGTTCTGTTTTTGCCAAGACTCTGGGGGCTCAGGCATTAGCCCAGCCCAGAGGCTTTTGTGATTTTCTGGCTCTTGTCTACCTAACTGCCTTCTGATCACTTTTGGGCTCCAAATCCAAGTCTGATATGGAATGCGTCTTGTTTCTGGAGCTGGGGTGAGACTGGAAAGAAGCTACCACTCACTCATTACTCACCACGTGCTTAGCTCCCTCACTGCAGTGTTTTGATAGTCAGCCAAGGATTTGTGAAGACCACAGACTCCAGCTTACCCCCTTGTTCCAGTTCACAATCTTCACTGACCAGCATAATCCCACACCAAAGTTCTCTTTTTGTTATAAAATCATCATTCTACCTTGACTACAGACTGTCTTGGTTTATACCTCCCATTCCTGGAGCTCACCTTGAAACCACAACCTAGTGACCTTTGAAGCACCATTGTGCTTCACCCCTTACTCCACCACCATAAATGAAAGTAATCCGATAAACAAGCATACCAGGGTGTTAATAACTGATAACCACTTAATGTATTATCCTTCTCAGAGGAATTATCCTCATTTAACTTGTAAAGCCTTCACTGAAAGACATGAAATTTGCTGGGTAGTTTTCCAAAACACTGTGTGGAAAAAGAGAATAGCTACTTGGGGGTGAAGGGTGTTCTGAGCCTCCTCCAATCACGCCACACAAGGACTTGCTTCTTTTATGGATCTGTAAAGTGGTCCTACTTGTGGAAATATGGGGATTACATTAACACAGTGGTTCTTCAACTTTATGTTAGAATCACCTGGAGAGCTTTGGAAAATCCCAATGCCTAGATTGTATCCCAGACCAATTAAAGCAGCATTTCTGGAGATGAGCCCAATGCATTGATATTATTCTTAAAAACTCTCCAGGTGATTCCAATATCCAGTCAAGTTTGAGCACTAGTGCAATAATACCCACCTCCAACTATTTAGGCACAACCGCCCTGTGAGAGACCAATAAAATAGGCTTTCTTTTCATGCTGGGAATGATACTTCTGGACACAAAGCCAGAATTTCATTCTGAAAATGTGTTCCTGTGGTTCTGTAAGTACTTACTATAATCCATACGGGCTAAGTAGTTAGTTGCTAAACTGCAAACACCCATCTCATTTCATCTCGGTCCATTTTTGGCCATCTGGTCCTCGTATTTCCAGTACAGGGCTATGTGTATATTAATGAAATGATTGTATCCGATTACATCTTTTATTCGGAGCACAAGAAGAACAGTCCATGTATCTTGTTCTCCAGCGTCACTGTTTCTCTCATGGTGTCAATAATTAAGTTATTCTATTTCATGCAGAGGGGGCAAGGTCTTCCATTAAGGTAAGAGTGTACAGCAAATCTGTTATTGCTTACAATAAAATTTCAATTTTGCTTCCTGTTATCTATAAAGTAGATATAATATAGATGTTTCAGTCAAAAGCATATACTTCCCCAAGCCAAATACTTGTTAGTCATCTCCATTTAAAAATGTCCCATCATAAGAGTGCCTGGGTGGCTCAGTTGATTGATTGTCTGACTTAGTTTTGACTCAAGTCATGGTCTCAGGATTATGAGACTGAGTCTCAAGTTGGGTTTGCACTCAGTTCAGAGTCTGCTTAGGATTCTAACTCTTCCTCTCCATCTGCCCCTCCCCATGCTTTCATGTGCTCTCTCTCTAAAATAAATAAATAAAATCTTTAAAAAACTAAAACTAAAAATGTCTGTCATATAATTCATGTTAACAACCAATGTGACAATTGGTATACAAGAGAGATCACCTAAGAGCACCAAATAGCTGAGTTAGTTGCAGTTTTCTCTAGTTCCTCTGCAAAAGTCAGATGGTCAGAAAGCCATATGCCTAAACTGTATTTTTTTTTGCCACTGCTTGGTGGACTAGGGAAGGGCCAGGGGGAGGGGACCCACTTCTTAACCTAAATCTTTCATCACAGTCTTTTATGTTGTTGTTGCAACCAAAACTGTTCTCCTTTTTAAAAAGATTTTATTTATTTATTTATTTATTTATTTATTTATTTATTTATTTATTTATTTATGAGAGACACACACACACACAGAGGCAGAGACAGGCAGAGGCAGGCAGAGAAGCAGGCTCCATGCAGGAAGCCTGATGTGGGACTCGATCCCGGGACTCTGGGATCATGCCCTGAGCCAAAGGCAGACGCCTAACCGCTAGCCACCCAGGTGTCCCAACGGTTTTCCTTTTAAGGAAATGTTATAATGCCAGTTGTTCAAATTAAAAGGAAGTTATTCTATCTTGTGACATCCGACTGAACAAAAATGAACGAAGAACAGACGAACGGTTAAATAGTATGATGCTCACTCTTTATCACTACTTTCCTATGCTTTTACTTTCTAGAGTAAGCATTAAAAAATCAACAAATATACATAAATATAAATATATGTACATTGTTACAACCAAATTCCCCCAACCCATTAATATTTTATCTTTGCACATATAGGTTCTTGGCCCTCACATTCATTTGTTTGTTCAGTGAATATTTACTCATGGCCTGGTAGATGCCAGGGGAATACAATAATAAATTAAATGATATAGTCTCTGACCCCATGGAGTCTAAAATCTAGTAGGAGAGATACACAAATTAATCAACAGTAATATAATTTTAAAACTGTGAAAAGTGCCACCAATGGACAGCTCTGAAATATGCAGCCCTGAATATATAAGAGGGCAGGGATGGGCTGCCCTGCTTCGTGGGTAGGGTTGGGAAGTGAAAGTCATTCTTTAGCTGAGATCTAAAGGAAGAACAAATCGGTGAAAGGGGTAGAAAGGGAGTGTTCTGAGCTCAGGAAACAGCAGTGGACAGACCTTGGAGTGGGAAAGAGTAGCATATTCAAAGAACTGTAAAGCCTCCCTGGTTGGTTCATAAGTGGGAAGGAGAGGGGGCATGCAGCAAGGCTGAAGAGACAGGCAGGGGTCTCATCAATCAGAGCCTTGTAGACTAGGGTTGCGCCGTTGGTATTTTTCCTAAGAGGGGCAAGTGACATGATTAGGTTTGCCTTTTCAAAAGCTCAATCCATTTGCATTATGGGGTGAATAGATTGGAGGGGGTGGGCAAGAGCAGGGATGACAAGCCACTGGTGAAGGGTTAAACTCAAATAGCACCTTTCTTGCACTTATCTTCCATCCCTCAGGGAAACACCTCTACTGTTTAACCCTGTCTGCTCTCTGGTTAATGAGCTAGATGACTTCTCAGGAACCATCCCGAACTCATAATCTCTTTAATTATGTAGGAAACAAATAGGCTATGATTGTAATGATCAACATAAATACCTCCGTGATTAGTTGAACCTTAAGGGCATTACTAATTGTGATGCCTCTTTCAAACACATTTGTCTCTGAGTACAGTAAACAAATGGTGGAAGGCAGCTCCTTAGCACCAAGCAATTTAAAAAAAATGGAAAGAGTGGGACCCCTAATTAAGGAAGCCAGGGCTCCTGTGCACCTTTTATTTCGCCCTGGAAACCCATGTTTTGCTTCAGTTCAGCAGAGGCCAGAAAAAAGTTCAGGTGGAGGGGAGCATTCTTTGAAAGAGAAAGAAGACATTAATCTTCAAGAATTTCCTGAGATTTTGGCCATTTATTTTTAATAATATTGTTTGAAGATGGCACCACAATCAAATGAAACTAAGGAGATCAACACTGCTGTTGATAAACAAATTCTGGGGAGTAGAACACAGATGAAAATTGTTTTCCTAGGAGAATATAAATATATTCCAAATTTAGTAACCACAACTCAAACTATTTCTGCGACTCCTCTTTTAGGATTGTCTCCAGAACCCCTTGTTAGCATGTAAGAAGATCCTCATTACTTGAAAAAAATCACACCTCGTTTTTTACTATAAGTTGTATGAGCCAGCCTGATTACTCAATTTATTTTCATTAGAGGCTTCTGAAAATACATATTTTAATGAATCTGAATTTAAAAGAGGGTGAAAAATGATTTGCACCTGCATCGTATAGAGTTTCTTGGCAACTGTGAGCTGAGATTTGGGTTCCTTCTGCTTCTCCAGCATACAAGTTGGAAGGTTTCCTTGTGTTCTCCATGAATATCCAGTAACTTCTGGTTTTTTTACAAAATCAAATTTCCCTTCAAAGAATGGGTTTGCTATCACTGAAGATATTCATAAGCCTACTTGGCAGGCCTAGAATAAAGATAAGAAGCAGTTAGATGAATTCCTGAAATACTCTGCTCTGACAGGGCACCGTGATGCTGCACATGGACGGCCTTGCTCGTCTGCCTTCTCCTGGCCCCTCCTTGTTCCTCCAGACTAAGTCCAGCTATGCCCCCTAAGAAGACCCCCTCCTTCCCTACCATGTACCCTACACAATCGTGTTAGGAGCTCCCAGCGTGTAACTTTCCATGCTGTATAATAATTGTTCTCACCAATAGACCGTGAACTTATCCAGAGCAGGAACCATGTTATTTTTGTGTCGTTTTGCTTTTACCTTTATCTCCTTCAGGACTTAGCGCAATACATGGCATGTAATAGTCACTCAAATATTTACGGAGTAAAACTTCATAAATAGAACAGCCCTAGAATACTGGTCCGGGAGCTAGAGATTTAGCATCCAGGTTTTTCCATGGCCAGCAGAATCCACCAATTCTTATCTCCAGCACCACCTTCTTAGGAATCCTTTCTGACTTTAACATTTTTTTTTTTGTCTAGGCTTGGTGCCCCTTAAGAGGCACTTCTTTTTTTCTTTTCTTTTCTTTTCTTTTCTTTTCTTTTCTTTTCTTTTCTTTTCTTTTCTTTTCTTTTCTTTTCTTTCTTTTCTTTTCTTTCTTCTCTTTTCTTTCTTTTCTTTTTTTCTTTTCTTTTCTTTCTTTTCTTTTCTCTCTCTCTCTCTCTCTCTTTCTTTCTTTCAGTTAGTTAACATACAGTGTAGTATTGGTTTCAGGAGTAGAATTTAGTGATTCATCACTTATATATAACACCCAGTGCTCATCACAACAAATGCCCTCCTTAATGCCCATCACCCACTTAGACCATGCCCCACCTACCTCCCCTTCAGCAACCTTGTTTCCTATAGTTAAGTTTCTTATGGTTTGCTTCCCTCCCTGTTTTTATCTTTTTTTAATTTTTCCTTCCCTTCCCCTGTGTTCATCTGTTTTGTCTCTTAAATTCCACATATGAGTGAAATCTTATAACATTTGTCTCTCTCTGACTGACTTATTTTGCTTAGCATAATACACTCTAGTTCCATTCACATTGTTGCAAATGGAAAGATTTCATCCTTTCTGATGACTAGCATTTCATTATATATATGCACATATATAATACATGTTATAGATGTAATACATACATGTAATACACACACACACACACACACCACATCTTCTTTATCCAGTCATCAGTTGATGGACATTTAGGCTCTTCCCATAGTTTGGCTATTGTTGATAATGCTGCTGTAAACATTGGGGTGCAAGTGCCCTTTTGAATCAGCATTTTTGTATCCTTTGGATAAAGACCTAGTGGTGCAGTTGCTGGGTCATAGGGGAGCTCTATTTTTAGCTTTCTGAAAAGCCTCCATACTGGTTTCTAGAGTGACCGCACCAGTTTGCATTTCCACCAACAGTGCAAGAGGGATCCCCCTTCTCCACATCCTGTTGTTTGCTGGCTTGTTGATTTTAGCCATTCTGACAGGTGTGAGGTGATATCTCATTGTGGTTTCGATTTGTATTTCCCTGGTGGTGAATGATGTTGAGCATTTTTTTTCATGTGTCTATTGGTCATGTGTATGTCTTCTAGGGGGCAAATGTTTCTAAAGAGAGAATGCTATGAGAACATGAAATATTTGGGCCTAAATCCTACTCTGTAGCTAGTTTCTAACTGTATTACTTGGATTCATTTATTTAGTCTGAGTATTGGTTTCCTTCACTAAAAATATGACAGTCGTACCACAGGGTTGCTGGGAGCACTACATGACATATAACCTGGCAAATAGTAAGTACTTAATAAATGCCAGTCTGCACTGCCCCTTTGCACTTCCTCAGCACTCTGCACTTGTCCCATCATCTTCCTTATCTGCCTTCCCTTGGATTCCAAGTCAAAGATTATATTTTTCCTACCTGAGGACTCATGGGAATTATTCAATAATTCCTCCAGAATTGCTTGTTCACTGAATACAATCTCCCATTTTAGAAGCTTAGAATGTTAAAATGACCCACTCAACTCATAGGTAGGAAATTGCCAAGCCAAGGACCACAGCACAGTTCTAATGCTTTTTAAAAAAGTATTTATTTGTTTGTTTATTTATTTATTTATGAGAGCAAGCAAACGCATGAATTTTGGAAAAGGGAGAAGCAGACTCCCCACTGAGCAGAGAGCCCAATGCAGGGCTTGATTCCAGGACCCCAGGATCTGATCTGAGCCGAAGGCAGAAGCTTAACCAACTGAGCTACCCAAGTGCCCCACACAAATCTCATGCTTAAGCCAATACATTCTGGTCCCACTGCATGAAACCATGAAATTAATGTATACACATATCTGTGAAATAGGATCTGTGCACACCTACACATGCACATCTTCACAAAGACTGATCAAATATTAAGCACAATCTAGCTTCCCTTAATGGAAGAAGAGGATCGTATTTATATTTATTACTACCACTTCAATCCACCATATACTTCACTCTTTTTGTTCTGCTATCTTCCTGAAATAACTGTATCATAATTTTGTTGAGCAGATAGTCAGAGTTTATATTGTGTTGTGTAACTACTATTCCCAACTTAGTCTTGTAGAATTCCATAATTTCCCAATTTTCTGTGCAAAATTTTATTCTCCCTGGTCTGAACATTTTTGTTTGGATGGCTTGATTTTCTAAGGTCTTATTTATTCAACCCCAAATTCTCTGTCCCGGCCTCCTCTCAAAATACTTGAATACACCATGTCCTGCCAATTACATTTTCTTGGAGAAACTTCTTCCAGAACATTCTGACTTCTCCAATCTGACTGATTAGAGAAGTAAACAAGTGGAGTGCTGGGTGGTACCTCACCATCATCCCTCTTTCCTGTGTGCAATGATTTGCCCCATGTTTTCTTCTTTTGTGGTGTTCTCCCTTGTTTGGCTAAAGTCTTTTCTCTAATAGTTTTTTTGAGACAGAGCCCATGGGGGGAATATGTTAGAGACCTCTTACACCTGTAATTGACTTCGATCTCCAATTGCATAACCCTTCAGGGTGTAGAGGCATTCCTCTGTGGTCTTACAGTTTCCAGTATTATATCTGAAGTACAAAGACATTCTCGTTCTTGTATAATGTGTGCAACTTTTTCTTTAGAAGATTTTTCGGATATTCTTTTTGACCCTAATAGTCTCAAATTTCACAATAGTTTACCTTAATATAGAGCTTCTCTTCATCTCCTGTGCTAGATATTCAGAAGGCCCTTTCAGTCTACAAACTCATGCATCTCAGTTGTGGGGAAGGTTCTTGGATTATCTTGTGGATGGTTTTCTTTCTAATCCTCACCCCTCTTTGCTCTGTTCTCTCCTGTTAGAATTTATTACTTGGACATTGGCCCTTCTGGACCTGTCCTCTAACTTTTATTTTCCTCTCTAATTCTCTCTTTGTTCTGCTTTCTGGGAGATTTCCTCAACTTTTTCTTGCATTCCTTTTATTTTATTTTTAAAACTTCTATAATCACAATTTTAATTTGCAAGAGTTCTTTTGCACTGTCTTGTCTCTCTCTCAGGAAAATAACTATAATTTTTTAGGTTTTCTTTTCCCTGCATGGTCTGTGTTTCCTCTGTATTTTTTTAAGGTTTGTTGTTGTCTCCATATTTCACATTACAGGTTTTCCTCTTCTGATATCTTCTGACTTTTGGTTGTCAGCTCATGTTTAAGAGTGAATGAAGCACTACGGAACTGATTGGAAACTCCAAGTGTGTGAGTGGGCTGACTACGGGTTTCAGGGTAGGGCAGTGCTACTGGCATATGGTGGGTGGATCCCAGGGAGGCTGCTATACATTCTTCATGCACAGGACAGCCCCCCACAACAAAGAGTTCTTCTACCCAAAATGTTAGTAGTTTTGGTTGAGAAATCCTGAGTATCTCATAGAGCGATTTAGTTAAAAATCTCTGATTTGGGTACTTTTTTTCCCCCCTCTTTCTCCTGGGCTGGTTAGATTCTGCCAACAAGAATCCTTTCTGGGTGGTGGGGGGGAGGGTTTAGACCTGGCTTCCAACATCCTGGGTGCCAGTAGAGAGCTGGCAGTTTTAACAGTCAGAGTGCAAAGGTCACTTAATCACTCCATTGGCAATATTGTCTCCCCATCATCATCTATGAGTAAATTCTCCCACTCCAGAGACCCTCTCCAGAGGCTAAACATCCAGTTTCCTGCCAGAATGGAGGAAAGGCAGTTACTCAGCTGTATGGAATGTGGAAGGAGACAGTAGAATTTAAATATCTCCTTAAATAGACTTTTAAGTAATCATCCTGATTTCAGCATCCTTTACCCCCTCTTGACTCTCAGCTCCTAAACATTTATGAGGCGGAGAAGAGAGGTGAGTTTCTGCTGAATAAAAGAGTTGGAGCTCAGTTTTTTCTACAGCTGACTGCTAAGATATTATCACTTGACTATCTGCTTTCCAGTTTTCAATTCTCTTTATCTTTATAGATTATGTCTTCTTAAAAATCCCTTTACTGGGCAGCCCCGGTGGCTCAGTGGTTTAGTGCCGCCTACAGCGCAGGGCGTGATCCTGGAGACCCAGGATCGAGTCCCCCATCGGGGTCCCTGCATGGAGCCTGCTTCTCCCTCTGCCTTTGTCTCTGCCTCTCTCTCTCTCTCTCTCTCTCTCTCTCTCTCTCTCTCTCCTCTCTGTGTATTCTCATGAATTAATAAATAAAATCTTTAAAAAAAATCCCTTTACTATCTGATTAGTGAGGTCTCCAGAGTAAATGTATGTGCTCCCCCATATATTATGTGGCGGTTTCACAATTGTCTTTTTCATGTTGAAGAATTCACGGGTATTCTCCAATAAGAAAACCCCACAAACAATGCATCTATACCGAATTCAAGGTAAAATGTCTGCATTCTGTTAACTTTTTCATGGCCAGTTTGCAGGACATGTTACCTAATAAGTTTTGATGTCGGGACTGGTTTGGCTGGGTTCTTTTTCTCTTAAAGAAATCTACTGACTACAAATATGAGAACCTGATTTAGAGCTCACATTATCTACAGGATGCAGTGTGCTAGGAGCCAAAAAAAAAAAAAAAAAAAAAAACCAATTTTTTAAAACCTAAACCCAAGAGAAAACAGGAATCTAAACATAATCTGCTAAAAATAAAATAGCAGTGTGGTTTAATTGACTAACTGAAATTCTGTGTGAAGAGAATTCAGATTTCTACAGCTGACCTGCTCCTCAAGCAGCTGGAAAAATGATGTTAAGTCAGTGTCACTGGCTGCGATTTCTCCTGGAAATCTAATTTTCACTGTTGTTCTTTGAAATCTGGTGACTCTGGAGGGGACCTGGATTGTGCTCTGGATTTCTATCCCATGCACAGATGCTGCTTTCACTGCCAGCTGGAGCATCACTTGCATTAAAAAAAAAAAAAAAAAAAAGACCTAGCTTTGGAAGCAGAGAGAGGATATAGCCACATTTCCTAGGTACAGTGAGTGCTGGCTATGATTCTTTTTTTTTTTTTTTTTTTTTTTCTGGCTATGATTCTTTACACTTCAGCCTCAAGTCTCACATGAAGGCAGACATTCATTCCACCACTAAGGAAAATTTCTAGTATCAAGTAGAAAGCAGGATTAAAGACACATTTGCATTGAAGTTGTGCAAATAAATGCAGCCCAAGAGTAACTGAAGCCTGAGCCTAGAATGAGGTGACTCTTCCATTTTAATATCTAAGGGAACTACTTATATGGTGCCATGGCAACAGCATCACCTTCAGTGGTTCTCCTAAAAAAAAATATTGCAAAAACATGATCAGAATACATGAAGATTTGGCATTGATTTGATGAGCCAGTGGTCAAAGTATTTCGTGCCTTACTGTATTTTATTGGGTACTTTTTAACTTTTGAGAAACTACACAAAAAATATTCAGCTTAGAAAAATTAGAATATACAAGTAGCTAAAGAAAACTCTCAGTAGTTTCTTCATTCAGATATGAGCACTGCCTTGCGGTGATTTTTCTATGCCTATATACCCAACTATATATATATATATATAGAGAGAGAGACAGACAGAGAGAGAGAGAGAGAGAGAGAGAGACAGAGAGAGAGAGAAGTATGTTTTTGAGACAAAGAATGAAAGGGCTTTCTCTTCATAGACCTTCACTGAAAAACTATGAAAAACTATGAAACTATGAAAAATTTTTAAAAACTATCAATCAAGAAAGAAATTAAGTCCAGAGTGGAATGTGAGAAAAAAATTATGAAAAAAATAGTCTTCTTTATAAAGGTAAGTACATACTGTAAATACTGTGGAGTCCAGGATCAAGCTACCAGTCTATTCAGTTCCTAGGAAGGGCTCTCTTTCTGGATTGCATTTGACCACCTTCCTGCTAACTCCTCAGATGGAGGAGAGAGAAAGCAGGCTCCCTGGTGTCTCTTCTTAAAAAGGCATAAATCGCATCATGAGGACCCCATCCTCATGATGTCATCCAAATCTCATTACTCTTAAAGGCCCTATCCCCAAATACCATCACACTGGGGATTAGGGCTTCCGTATATGAATTTTGGGAGAACACAAACATTAAGTCTATAATTGTCAGTAAAGGAAGACAAGGAAACTAAACAACAACAACAAAAAGCATAGTAAATGTTTAAAAAAAAACCCACAGAATTCAATGACAGAAGCATCAAAATGTGATTTAATCATTAGATGCATAGTATCTAGTAGAAAAAAGGAAAGATTGATTTTCATCTATACATCTCAATAAAAATAGATCTCAAAAACTAAATGTTGAATGAAAAAAGTGAGATGCTGGGTGATAAGTGGAATGTGACTTAATCGGTTTAAATGTTAAGCACAGGAAACCATAGCCTGTGTTTTCTACAGAGATATTTAGCATATAAATGGATATTTGAGAAATCTATAAAAATCATAGAATCAGAGGCACCTGGGTGGCTCAGTCAGTTAAGCATACAACTCTTGATTTTGGCCCAGGTCATGATCTCAGAATTGTGACATGGAGGCCCATGTAGGGCTCTGCACTGAGAGTGAAGCCTGCTTAAGATTCTCTCTCTCCCCCCTCTGCCCTTCCCTGTATCCCCCACTCAAAAACAAACAAACCAAAAACACAAACTCATAGATCAGAAAAGCAGGCATCAGTTTCAAGAGAATGGAAACAAAACAAAACAAAACAAAACTGAAGAAGGGGGCTGAAGAGGAGTACAAAGGAACTTGGTACTGAAAAAAAAAATTTTTTTATGTGAAAAAAAATTTAAACACCTGTATGGTATCCTGTTAAGGGTCTGTCAAATGTTAAAGATGATACAATGAGCAGAAACAGACAGATTTGTTGTCCTCACAGAACTAATGGTCTGAAGGGAAGGCAAATAATTACTCTCAAAAACATAAATCATAACTGTGAGTAAGCTCAAGGGGGGCAATAGGGGAGTGCAGGAGTGAGGAGGAAGGCAGCACTCTCGGTGGAGAGGCCACCATATGCAAAACTCTGGCAGTGGGAGTAGACATATATAAGGGAGTAGGGTTAGAGCTGGGGAAGGGGTACGAGAAGGGGTTAGGACAGGAAGAGAGAGCCACTCCATTTTGGTCTTCCGGGCTGCTTGAAAGCAGCAGAAAGAAAGCCATCGAGAGGTTTTATGTGGTAGGGGGAGATTAATCAGAGTTGCAGTATTAAAAGATTGCTCTTGGTTCTGTGTAGAGGGAGGATAGGGGAGCAAGAGAAGATATGTGGGAGTTACTGTAGTGTCAGGTGAGCCTGGGACTGTGAGGAAAAGGAGAAGAAGGAGATGAAATTCATTCCACCAGAATCAAGAGATTTTTAGAAGAACATTCAAAAAGACTGGCTGATAGGTTGGCCATAAGAAGTGAGACAGAAAGGTGCAAAGATGAGTCCCTGGCATCACTGTATGGACTCCTGCCATTTAGAGAGATGAGAATAAGGCCAGTTTTGGAGGTGAAGATTTTGAGTTTGCTTTTGGACAAGTTGCATTTAAAGTGCCTTTGAGACCCAAGTAGAGATTCAAGGAGGTAGCTGAATATATATGTTTGGAATATAAAGGTGGGAGTCAATCCTTGGGGGCATGAATAAAGTAACTTGGGAACACACTGGAAGGGGAAGAGGACCTGTATAGTTGTCCTGACAAATTCCGTTATGGCTGGTAGGTGGAAGACAGACCTACAAAGGATATGGAAAAGCTACAAGTTGGAGGAAAACTGAGTAGAGCCAGGGAAGAAGATCTTTCACCAAGAGGCAGGCGTCACTTGTGATGAGGGTTGACAATAGGTCTCTGGACGAGGCACCATGGAGGTCATTAGAGATCTTCACAAGAGCTGTGTTGGGGAGTGAAGTGAGAGATTGGAGTGAGCACTAAGGAAAGGGAGGCAGCCCTTTGGAGGTGTCTGACCTGTGGAAAAGAGAAAGAGAACAGCAACTCCAGTGGAATGTTGGGTGGAGGCCACATGGTTTCTAATGGAAAGATTTAACTTTGCACTTTTGCTGAAGGAAATTGAGAGAGTTTCAGTCTCTGGCTTCTCTTTTCTTTTTGAAGTTGGCAGGGCAAGTCAGGAAGAACAAAGAAGACATGGAGAAAGCAGTAGGAGTAATTGTTCATAAACTTAAGGCATCTAAAAAAACACAAACAAACAAACAAAACCCTTAAGGTAGAAGGTTTAAAATGGCTCCCGGTTGCTAAATATGTGCTCCATATAGGCACTTCACTAGTCTATAGCCTTATAGGCATTATGTCCTTACATAGGGGCACAAATGATTTCTCCTACATTATAAGGTCTTCATTTAATTCAGTTGAGTTTGTTTCCTCCAGAGGAGCTCAGTCCCTAGTTCAAATTCTACACTGCACTTAGAATTGGAGTTTGTGAAGGGATGGCCAAGTACTGTATGTAACTTCTGAAACCATCTAGAGCATTCTTGGGAACATGCTGGGTGGTGTGGTCTAGTGGAGCAAGGAAAACCCTGAATGTGAAGAAGGGTGTGGAACAACACTGATAACGCAGCAGGGTCACTTCTGTCTGGAAGTGACCTCGGAGAGAGGGACAGGACCACAAGGGAAACTGGCAACTCCCCCATCCTGGTCCATCCCTCCCTCCCCACATGGAGTGTGTACTCCGTGTAAATGTTGGCAAAAATGTCAAACATTTTTTTCACCATGATCCACACACATATACACAAAGAAACCATTTATGTTGCAACCTAGTGCATACACATATAGACTACAACAGAATTCCACAAAACATTATCTACCCTCACTATACACAGTATACTCTGGTATTTTCTATTTTCTCCCCTGCTTGGTTCCTTTTTTTTCAATGTTGATTGGAATCTACTCAACTAATTTCAAAATTCATTTAATGGCTCATGACTTAACAGTTTGAAAAACATGGTTCTAAACAGCATCAAATCATTCTGGTGGACAACTGAATACTTGCCTGTTGGCCTGAGCCAAGAGAAGGTAACGGCTATTTGGGGAAGAATGGAAGAGAGTAAGCAGTTATGGGTATTTGTCCAGCCTTCCTAGGAAACTCTGACCCTGGTCTGGTAAGAGTGTCACCAGGGCTCAGTAAAATGAGAGAGTTTCATAAGCTACCACTTCTGTGTGTGGCCCAAGTTTTCTTATGTGGGTTTGTTTTCTTCTAGAATTTGTACTACCAACCAGCGGTCATGGTCTAGGCAGCTTCCTCCCCTCTCGCCTCCTGCTTCTGTATTCTCTAAGGCACAGGCCAGTCTTCAAGCATTTTTTTTTCTAATTTTCTAGGGTTATTAATTTATATCCTGTCCTCTCTCTCCACTGCCCATCTCCCAAATGGTGACTGCCCCCTAAATTCAGTGTCATTGGCACAAGCCACATCTTCCAAAGAGAAGGGATGAGGACAGGGCTAAGATTTGTTTGGTACTTAAATCCTGTTTGAGGACAGGTCAGGCCCAGAAAGCAGAGGACAGACAAGCTCTGTCTAGGAAAGAGAAAGGCTAGGGTATGTTTGACTTCAGTATTTAAGAATGAAGTACCAGCTGTTCAGTTCTTCAACAAATAGCAATCGAGTGTCTGCTGTGGAGGAAGGCAAGAATTTCAGGAGGGAGTCATTAATTCAAAGGACATCCAGAAAATACAGAGTAGATGGCACCTTGATCTGCTATAAAAAATAAATAAATAAATGACCCTAGGGATGAAATTTAATAACTCTTTATAAAAAAGGTCTACAAATCCAGGGGTATCATATGTGGGAAATATTCACTGACTGGAAACAAACATTTATATTGGATAAATTAGCTCCTAAAAAGTCCATTTCCTCTGCTCATGCAAATGTTGCTCTTTGTGCTGAGTGGAAGGGCATTTCCACTTCTCCCACCGCAAAAGCTGCATTTCTTTCAACATTAAGGTTAATGAGGGCTGGGGCCCCCTAATCTACATGAGTAGGTTAATTCTCATGTGTCCCAGATAGTTGAGAGAGAAAGAGATTTAGAACTTCGGCTGAAGGGAGATGCACACACTGCCCACAGTGAATGCACGCCAAGAAGCCAGAAAGAGCACCCCATAGAAGGGTCTCTGTCCCGCAGTTCCTCCATCTACAAGGCAGGGGTGCTGAGCCTGAACCCACCCTTCCCTGTGTGTGAATGGGAGGCGCCAGTTCCTAGGTATGTGCTTCAAGGTTTGATTATATTGTAGTAACAGAAATATTTGGTCAAAAATTGGGTTGCTGGGGGCTCAGTAGGTTAAGCGTCTGACTCTTGATTTTGGCTCAGGTCATGATCTCAGGATCCTGAGATAGAACCCCTTGTCAGACTCGACACTCAGTGGGGAATCTGCTTGAAGATTCTCTCTCTCCGTCTGTCCTTCTTCCCTGCTCTCTCTCATAAATAAATAAATAAATAAATAAATAAATAAATAGTCTTTAAAAAAAATCCCTGATTCCCCCTCTTTGGGTAGGCAGGATTTTAAGAACTATTTTGTCAAAAATTAACAGAGCTGCCATGACATTGCTGGTAGGACACCAATCTTCAGTGTATTTTCAGAAGTAAGGATGTTGTTTGAGGTGATCTCATATTCTGTTGTCAAGCGCATGGATGGATTTCCAAAAAGCCCCTAGAAATGTCTTCATTGACTTAGTTGAAAGTTCAAAGTTGAAAGTCACAAAACATTACCAATGAGTGAGGCTATTCCAATCCTTTCATTCAAAATGATAACACAGAGGTGCCTGGGTGGCTCAGTCAGTTAAGCATCTGCCTTCTGCTCAGGTCATGATCTAAGCGTCCTGGGACTGCACCCCATATCAGGGTCTGCTCAGTGGGGAGCCTGCTTTTCCCTCTCCCTCTGCCCCTCATGCTCTCTTGCTTTCTCTCTGTCAAATAAATAAATAAAACCTTTTTAAAAAATAACACATTATGTCCAAAGGCAAAAGAATGTGACTTCTACACCGCATTCTTGCCCCCCCCCCCCCCCCCCGCACCTTTGGCTACTTTTGACATTGTTGTGATAAAAAAAATGTGGGGGGAGGGCAGGGAGGACAAGAAAGCAAAAGAGATGACTAAGAGACTCCTGTTTGTTAGCCCTCACAAAAAAGTCCTCACTGCTACCGTCAAATACTCAGATGCTTCAATGTTTAAAAAAATTTAAGTTGATAAATAGAATGATTTGGGATTCATTCATTCTGACACTGTCTGGCTCTGTGCTAGACATGCTGTGCTAGAAAATGATGGTTTTAAAAAAAAGTCTAGTAGTAGAGACAAAAGAAAGAAGTAAGCTAACAAGTTATGATCAGTATGAAATTCAAGAACAGACAAAACTAATCTATAGTGATAGAAAGGGTCACCTGGGATGGAGGTGGAGAGGGCTGTATTTGGAGGGACAAGAAGGAATTTGGGGGGGAATGGAATGTGTGATGTATTTTAATTGAGGTGGTCGTTACTGGATATACACATTTGTCAAAACTCATTGAATTGCTTGCTTAAAATGGGCATGTGTTATTGTACATAAACTACACCTCAATAAAGTTAAAACAAAAGATAATATAATAGGTGATACAAAGGACATGAACCAAGGGTGGAGGCGAAGGGAGGAGGAAAGAGGCCCATGTGGAAGAAATCCCATGAGCAAAGGCCTAATGGTTTTCCTTATTTTTCTTGCAATAGAGGACTTTGTGAAGACAAGGTCATGATTTTACTCTTCAAGAAGAGTAAAGGAATATGAAAAGGAATATGCAACTGAATCATCCTACCAGTCCTTCTAAATGTAGAAATAAGAGATAAAGGGCATGAAATTTCTTTTTGAGATGATGAAAATGTTCTAAAATTGACTGTGCTGATGGCTGCCTCTGTCCGTGAATATACTAAAAACCGATTGAATTGTACATCCTAAGCGACTGAACTGTATGGTATGTGAATTATATCTTGAAGCTTTTGTTAAAAAACAACAACAACAACAAGATAATTTAATTCAATGATGAGAGAGGTTTGGGAGGAAACTTTGGACATGGATTAAAGCAAAGTAACCTAGATGAGATCCTTCATGTTTACTTCCTTAGCATGCTGCTCACATGTTGAGCAAAAAAAGAGGTGACTTCTGATAGATCTTCAACTTCATTCATATGCTAAAGAAAAACACTGTCCCCCCCACCCCTTCCACCACTGAATAAAATTACCCAATACCAGACCTCCATTTCTGATAGGGTAGCACTTTGGATACCGAAAAACTGTCCCACGTAAAATAACAGAAATCCTGGATTACAGTTATTTTTTTTTCTTAAAGATTTTATTTATTTATTCATGAGAGACACACAGAGAGAAGCAGAGACACAGGCAGAAGGAGAAGCAGGTTCCTTGCAAGGAGCCAATGCGGACTCCATCCCGGACCTGGGATCACGCCCTGATGGACCTCAGTCGAAGGCTCAACCACTGAGCCACCCAGGTGTCCCTACAGTTATTATTTTAAACGTATTGTTCAGCTGGCATAAAGTCACCTCAGAGCCCTAAAGCCAAGTGAAGTCCTGGGGAGGTCAGTGTGAGAAGCTGGTGCTAACAGTCAGAATAGGCTTCGGTTATTCCTGAGGCAAATAAGCTCATGGTTAACACTTTATTTCTCATTTATGCCTCGTGTCCACAGGAGGCACTAATCCTAATCCTTGTGGGGACCCGGCCTACAGAGGCTTCAATTCAGAATGTGAGTGTTGTAGTAGATTTTCAGTTCCTTGTATCGTGCTTCTTTCTCTCTAGTTTCTCAAACTATTAAGTTTGGGTATATATTTTATATTTTATATCTTCCCTATTAAGATTTATATTTGGAGTAAACACTCGTCAAGTTCTTCCTGCTGAAACCCTCATCCCTACCAACCTACGGTTTTCTTTTTAAAAACTGGAATCCTCATACTGTATTTCAGTGACGGAGCTCCCTTTTATGTATTAAAATCAAACCAGTTATTATAACACAATGAAATTGACACTTCGGGGTAATGGGTATAAAAGAGAACATGGCTTCGCTTTACTGTAAGGTTCAAACAGATTTAAAATAAGTTGCTTCAACTTGAGAGGAGGCTCAGTGTGGTACAAAAAGGGCTTCCTACACGAGAATTCAGGAAGCCAATTTAGATTTTTTTAAAAAGGCCCTGTAATGTAAGGCCATGGTGATTATTAGTTTAACTCTTTGAACCCCGTGTCCTGAGGTTGTGACGTTATTTAGGTCCATCTGTCCTTTGGCAGAGGAAGGGGAGTATATAGCTTCACATTCTCAGCCTTCAGAGTAGTGCTCCCTGAATTCTCCAGTTGCTCTTGGATTACTATTGAGTTGCTCAACAAAGATCTCTGCTCACTAGACCCTTCTGGATCCAAATGCCAGAGTTCACCTTCTTTAAATATTATTCAGTGGATCACTTCTCAGGAAGCACATCAGGAGAGACCACATGTTCTCTCATGTCAAATCCAAATTTCCACATTTGTCTTTCAATCATGTGCTCACACACACACACACACACGTATGTATAATGCTTATTAATATACTAATATATAAATATATGTAAGTGTGAAAATATTAATAACAGTGACTATAGAGCACTAATTAAGGTCCTCCTGTGTGTCAAGGCCTGAGCATAGTATCCCATTTCATCTTTCTCGCAACTTTGTAGGGCCGTTTGATCATCATTTGTGTTTATTAGGCAAGAACACTGCCCTCCTGTGTCTCCAAAACCCATGCCCTAACCCTCATCCTCCTGGGTCCCAACCTACCTCACCGCTGCCTCCCTGAGCATACTCTTTGCTCTAGTCAAGTCTCCCCACCACTTTCATGTTCCCCAAACCACTCTACTCATTCAGTCTCCATCCCTCTCTCCCAAACCCTAAACACTTTTCAAGACTTAGGGCAAGTCCCATCTTTCAGTGATGCCTTCTCTCCAGTGTAGGACTGGAGCTGCATTTGATCACCTTGAAATTTTAATTTCCTTGAAAACGCATAGTCCGTTCAAGCTGGCAGCTCAAAGCTTGAAGCTTCAGTGGTTCTGTTATCTTCTCATCTGCCCCATCCAACCTACAGCACCTCCTGGCATTGCTGCTTGTGAAACCCATCTTGACTCTATCTACACTTCTCTCCATCTTTACAGTTTCCTTCATATCCAAGACCCAGCATCTCCTGCCTGCATAAATCTAAGGAGTTCTTAGTGGCTCATGTGACTTCACTCTTGCTTCTCCACTCCAGTCTCGCATGGTACTTAGAATAAGGTTTTAAAATATGTTTTATAAGTTTAAAACCTTTTGACATCATTCTGTTACTTTTAGAACAGCATCCAAACTTTTATCACTGTCCAGAGGCCCTGTATGATGGGTGTTAGGACTACCTCTCCAGCGGCACTTACTCCACCAACCCCTTTTCCCTCATCACTTTCCATCCACTGGTTATTCTCACTGTTTTGGACATGATAGACTCTTTCACATCAGGGTCTTTGCAGATGTTATTTCCATTGCCTGCTTTTCCCATTTTTCAGGTCTCAGATTTAATGATACCTTTTCAAAGAGGCTTTCCCTCATGGTCTTACCTAACTGGAATCTTCCTCTCTGCTAGAATCTCCTTTCACTGCACCATTATTCCTTCCATGGGCTGAGATCAAGTTCTATCTGTGTATTTGTAGATTTAGACATTTGTGCCTCCCCCTTCCCTACCCCCAACACATACGCACTGGACCACTGGACTGTGAGCCACGTGAGTACTGTGGCCATGCCTGTTTTGTCTCTAGCACTCAGTAGAAAGACCCCAATAAGCATATGTTGCCTTAATCAATCAGTCAATCACAAATCAATTCTTCCAAATAGATTTAAACTTTTTGACAGGATTATATTATTTTTCTCCTTAAAGCTCTCTTGTAAACACTGAGAATATGACAGGAACTCAACTTCTTACCAGTGGGTTGAATACACACTGAAAGCATGCCCTCAGATTTCCAGCTATTGTCACTGTTAATGAGATCCACTGGGCTGCTGACAGGGATGGGGAGCAGCCTCAAGAGCTCTGATTCTGCCACTTATTAGCAGCATGATGTAAGGCAAATAGCCTCTTGAGGTCTCAGTTTTCAATGATAAAATGGGGATAGTAGCCAATGGGCTGGGTGCCTAAAATGATACTGATATTAATAATATTATTTAACAATGCTTGAGCACTTGTACTGCACTAAACCCTTCAAATATATTATCTAATCTAACAAAATAATGTAGTAGGGTCTACTATTAACCCTTACTTTCTGTTTTCAGATTCTAGGAGTTCCTCTATACATTTTTTAATAAACTCCCTTCCTAACTTGAGATAGTTCGAGGAAGGTGCTGTTCCCTACGACTTGAATAGCACTGATCAGAAACTAGGGCCAGGGATCCCTGGGTGGCGCAGCGGTTTGGCGCCTGCCTTTGGCCCAGGGCGCGATCCTGGAGACCCGGGATCGAATCCCACATCGGGCTCCCGGTGCATGGAGCCTGCTTCTCCCTCCGCCTGTGTCTCTGCCTCTCTCTCTCTCTGTGACTATCATAAATAAATAAAAAATTAAAAAAAAAAAAAAAAAAAGAAACTAGGGCCAAAAAGCATAGAACCCAAGGCTCCAAAGAAGATGAGAGATTCGGGGAGGTGGACATCAAGCTCAGGGCCAGGAAGCTGAGTGGGAATGGGGCAGGGACAATGTTTCTCCCTAAGTGCCCACTCCTACACCAGCCTAGTTGGTAAGAAATGAGTTAACTGGGAGACTTAGACTGTGGAACCAAATTCTCTCACGCCAACTTTACTTGAAACCATTGTGAATCTGTTTCTCCATCTATGCTAATTTCATAGATGCAAAGTGAAAAAGGGGGAAAACCAGGCTCTTGAACAAGGATGAGAAAAAGAGAAGGGATCATGGTGAGAGTCAAAGAGCACAGAAGACAGGCGCCTGGGTGGCTAGTTGGTTGAGCATACAACTCTTGATTTCTTCGACTCAGGTCATGATCTCAGAGTTGTGAAATGAAGGCCTACATCAGGCTCTGCATTAATCGGGGAGTCTACTGGAGACTGTCTCTACTCTCTCCCCTCTGCCCTTACTCTCTCTTTCTCTCTCTAATAAGTAAATAAATCTTAAAAAAATAAAATAGCACAGAAGAACAGAAAGGAAATCCTCTTCACATGGCCAAGGGCCCAGCTCTCTGTTGATGGTGCAGACCTGTGTTCTCTGCGGGAGTACACACACACACACGTACACACACACACATTCGTGATGTAGCCTCTTCCCCCTGACACCACAACTTGCTTTGATTTGTCTTCAAGGTCTCCAAGGAAGAGCCTTGGTTTCCTCTTTGCCATCCTTCACTTCTTCATACAAATCCGCTTGAACCCTTTTCTTCCTCCCCAGCTTTCGATTCCTTCCTTTGTCCTATTCTTATACTTTGGCTCATGAAAAATTCAGGATCTATGGAGAAAGCATTTCAATGGGATTTGAAGGGACCTTTAGAACCCATGTCCCCCTCTGTTCATCCCTTGGGGCCCAGCTTTCATAATCTGATCTAGAAAGAAAGTGAACGTATAGAGAAGGGAAGTCAGCAGCTAGGTTGAAGTTTACTTTGAAGCACAGGCATCCCTGTACCAGGCACTGTGCTTGGCGTCTGAAGTATGTGATATCACTACAGTTGCATGACAACTCTGGGAGCATGATTTTAGTTAGCTTCTTTGTTCTGACGTTCATAGAGGCTAAATTATTTACTTATAAGCCACTCTACTAGTCAGTAGGAAAACCACGATTTGAACTTAAATATTTTTGACTGAAAGCCCATGCAACATCAATCCTTCAGGTTAGTATAATAATAATAATAATTTTAAAAATTATAAACAGAAAACTATTGTTAAATTATAGGTGTGTTCTCTAGTGGGAAAATATGTTCTATTTTCCCCCAGGAACATAGATTAGGTAACTGGCATGTTAATTAGTATGATCTTTTCTCTAGAGAAATGCAAATAAAGTTAAGTGTCATCAAGATATGAATGGTAGGGAGAATGTCCTGGATAGCCAGCATTGGGTCAAGACCCGGGAAAGAAGTCCAAAGGGTAGATTCCAGAGTTAAAGATGTCTTAGGAAAATTTCACGATTGTGCCTAAGTCAGATTTTTAAAAATTATTTTTTAAATTTAAATTTAATTAATTAGCATATAATGCATTATTAGTTTCAGAGGTAGAGGTCAGTCTTATATCACACCCAGTGCTCATTACATCATGTGTTCTCCTTAATGTCCATCCCCCATTTACCCCATGCCCCCATCTTCCTCCCCTCCAGCAGCCCTCAGTTTGTTTCCTATGATTAAGAGTCTCTTATGGTTTGCCTCCCTCTCTGATTTCGTTTTCTTTTCTTTTTCTTTCCCTTCCCCTTTGCTCCTCTGTTTTGCTTCTTAAATTCCACATATAAATTAGGTCATGTAATACTTGTCTTTCTCTGACTGACTTATTTCACTTAGCATAATGACCTCTAGTTCCATTCATGTTGGGGCAAATGGCAAGATTTCGTATTTTGATGGCTGAGTAATATTCCATTATATATATACACATATGTATACACATATATATACATACACATACAATATCTTCTTTATCCATTCATCAGTTGATGGACATTAGGTCTCTTTCCATAGTTTGGCTATTGTGGACATTGCTACTATAAACATTGGGGCGCAGGTGCCCCTTCAGATCACTACACTTGTATCTTTGGGGTAAATACCCAGTAGTACAATTGCTGGGTCGTAGGGGTTCTATTTCCAACTTTTTGAGGAACCTCCACACTGTCTTCCAGAGTGGCTGTCCCAACCTGCATTCCCAAAAACAGTGTAAGAGAGTGCCCCTTTCTCCGCATCTTTGCCAACATCTGTTGTTTCCTGACTTGTTAATTGTAGCCATTCTGACCCCGTGAGGTGGTATCTCATTGTGGTTTTGATTTGTGTTTCCCTGAAGGCAAGTGAGGTTGAGTGTTTTCTCATGTGTCTGTTGGCCATTTGTATGTCTTCTTTGGAGAAATGTCTGTTTGTGTTTTCTGCCCATGTCTTGATTGGATTATTTATTCTTTGGGCATTGAGTTTGATAAGTTCTTTTTTTTTTTAATTTTTTTTTAATTTTTTATTTATTTATGATAGTCACAGAGAGAGAGAGAGAGGCAGAGACACAGGCAGAGGGAGAAGCAGGCTCCATGCACTGGGACCCCGATGTGGGATTCGATCCCGGGTCTCCAGGATCGCGCCCTGGGCCAAAGGCAGGCGCCAAACCGCTGCGCCACCCAGGGATCCCGAGTTTGATAAGTTCTTGATAGATTTTAGATACTAGCCCTCTACAGATTTTGGATACTTGCAAATATCCTCTCCCATTCTATCAGCTGTCTTCTGGTTTTGTCGACTGTTTCCTTTGCTGTGCAAAAGCTTTTTATGTCGATGAAGCCCCAATAGTTCATTTTTGCCTTTGTTTCCCTTGCATTTGGAGATGTGTCTAGCAAGAAGTTGGTGTGGCTGAGGTCACAGACATTGCTGCCTGCGTTCTCCTCTAGGATTTTGATGGATTCCTGTTTCACATTTAGGTCTTTCATTCATTTTGAATATATTTTTGTGTATAGTGTAAGAAAATGGTCCAGTTTCATTCTTCTGCATGTGTGCCCAAGTCAGATTTGCTTTTAAACCACTCACATGATGGCTACCCTGTCAATATCCAGTGATATTTCCAAAGTTCTTCAAGTGAACCTATTGACCGAAGGTCTTGCTTACACTTGACTGCAGAGTCCATTTCTCATCTACCGCTAATGCAGTATTGTAATTCAGCTTTACTGTAACCTTCCCTTGCGTCTGTTTTCTCTCTGTCTTCCCTCTCCAACCTTGATTCCCATGGAAGCTGCAGTAAAAGAATGCAGAGCCATAAGCAACAACATTGCTGGGAGTCCTGCAGACCACCCCTGCTTAACTCTTACTTGACTCAGCTCTCCTTTGTCAAGCAGCGGAGAGGACCCAGAACCCCACTGAGAGAGCCATTCTTTATCTGCCTGGTCAGTCTTACTCACATTCATTGCATACAGAGCGGATGACTGAACTGCTTCTACCATAGGAATCAACAGTAACCAAAAGTATACTTCTGCCCAAGAGTTTTTATCCTGTAGCTTCCTAGTGGGAATTTGGTTGCTATAGCAACAGCCAAGCTCTGCCAGAAGGAGAAATTCCTTGTATAATGAGCCCAGAGGACCTTGTGAAAATAAAGGAAATCTTTAAAATGGAGCTGGGAAGCCCTGAAGGGGGAGCTCTCCTACACATCCCACCACTCGTGGCAGCCTGGGTAACCATGGGAAGAAGGAAGATGAAAATTATTGAGGCAAGAGAGGACATTTTTCACATAGGAATTTTATCTTCTGCTTTTAAGAGAAAGGAGGAGGATCTCTCCCTGCCCCAGCAGCATCACATTAACCCCCACTTGCAGCAAATGAGAAACTACAACCTCAAACTCTTGTTCTTCTCCAATAAACTTTTGTTCTAAGCAACCCTGACCAATTTCCTCCTAAAACCCAATAAAAGCTGACCTTCCCTTTGTCCCTTTGGACTGGCTGATGGTTCACCATGGCTTGTTTGTCCTAAATTGCAATTCCTCTGTTATTTCTGAATAAACTCACATTTTCTTGCTTAAATAAAATTACTCTTTCCTGTATTTAAATTTAACCTTGAGTATCAATCTTTGCTGATTTTGACCTGAAAGATTCAAAATTTCTTTAGTACCTGTCAGTTACTAGGAAATATTTATAGCATTTTTATCATGTTAATCACAAAGTGAATCTAACATTTCTTTTTATACACCTGACTAATCTGGTCATAGAGAGATCATTGGGTTTCTGGGTCCCTGGGCCATGCTGGAGTCTGGAAAAAAAAATCTGGGTACTCACACATACCACCAACCAAGTTTCTCAGTCTTACCTCAGTTTTGTTTGAGTGAAGTCATTGCTCTTCTCAAGCCCTTCTCAGGGCTTGTTAAATCAAATCAAACTTCCAAATGGAAATTGGAGCCTTTGCCCACAAATTACCATATTTTCCCTTATGCTCTAGCTCACTGGGCATGGTGTTCATGCCATTTTGTTCTCTTCCATTGGAGGATTACCCTCCCTTACTTAACATTGATCAGTCTCCATGGTGAGGATGGTATGACCCAGTTCTCAAGGCTGACCAGACTGAGACTTCCCTGGAATTTTTTCAGAACGATAAAGGGAAGACACTCTTCTGCTCCAGAAGCTGATAAGTTGGTAGACTGTGAATCTTGGACCATCATGCCCAACATGTGGGAAAATCTTGTATTAGTTTGCTCAGGCTACTATAACATAATAGCACAGACTGGGAGACTTACACAATAGGAATTAATTTTTGCTAAAAACATTGGGGTGCAGGTGTCTTGGTCTTTCACTGCATCTATATCTTTGGGGTAAATCCCCAGCAGTGCAATTGCTGGGTCGTAGGGCAGGTCTATTTTTAACTCTTTGAGGAACCTCCACAGTTTTCCAGAGTGGCTGTACCAGTTCACATTCCCATCAGCAGTGCAAAAGGGTTCCCCTTTCTCCACATCCTCTCCAACATTTGTTGTTTCCTGTTGGCAAATTAAACTCCAATAAAAAAAATATACAAAAAAAAAAAGGAATTTTTGCACAGTTCTGGAGGCCAGAAGTTCAAGATCTAGGTGCCAGCGGGGTTGATTTCTGATGAGACCTCTCTACCTGGCCTGCAAATGGCTGCCTTCTTGCTGTGTCCTCACCTGCCCCTTAGTCTGTACATGCACCCTCCTTGTATCTCCTCTTCTTATAAGAACGCAAGTCCTATTGGATTAGAGTCCCACCCTTGTGACCTCATTTAATCTTAATTACCTCCTTAAGGCCCACTGTGTTTGGACACAGTCCTATTTGGGGTTAGGGTTTCAACATACAAATTTGGGGGTAAGACAGTCCTGTCCATAACAGATTCCATAAAAGAAATGGAGAGAGAGTGGAGCTTCAGTGACATTGTCTTAGTCAACTGACCCTACTTCTCTAAATATTCCATTTCCTTTAGTACTTTTTCTTTTCTCTGTAACTCTACTCTCTTGGTTATTTAAATATATCTACATAATGCCCATTGCTAAGAAATGACTATTGTTGAGAAGAATGAAGAAATGGTGTTTGGGAACATTAGAAATTAACAAAAATACTGTTTTCATTATAAATGGAGAAGAAGTATCATGATCTCCATAGGTTATTTACATTACATCTTAACCAAAGACACATTCACCATAGACCTCTCAAATATTTTACGCTGGTGAAGATGGCCTTAAGAAAAACCTCTGTTGCCTTAGTATCTTTCTTAAGCACAATTGTGAGACTATTTAGCTGTTCTGATATCTTATACCCCATCACCAAGCAGAGATGAGAAAACTTCAGAATTCAGCAAGATCTGTGTGCTTATTGTGCTTTATCACTTCTTCTACATATATCAGATGTTGAAGTTCCAAAACTTCTACTTTTAAATAGAAATAACAATACCTATTCCCTTTCCAATCCTACGTGAAAGGAACCATAGATGATAGCTCAGCCAGTCGTCTAAAGTTGAAGTGTTCATGCTATATTCCAAGGATAAAATTCATGATACTTATGTACTCAGTTTGAGAGATGAAAGGGAAACAGAGACTAGCTAAATCATATCTCCTCATATATGCCCCAAATCCATCTCCTTGGCTGATACCTAGCTTTTAAGCCAATCTATCTGTACTACACATGCAACTGGGGACAGAGGTGGGAGTTGGGAGGAAATTGCCACTGAGTTTATTATTTGATGCTTAATGCAGAAAAGGACTTCTATTCCAGTGTGCTAAATATGGAGCTCTAAACTCTGAACTCCTTAAGCACAGAAGATGTACAATAATCCATCTTTGTGTCCACTGCACCTACTACTGTGCTTAGCCTGGAGTCAGGGATCAAGAGATACTTTTGGAGAGATGCCTGGATGGCTCAGCCGTTGAGAATCTGCCTTTGGCTCAGGGTGTGATCCCAGGGTCTTGGGATTGAGTCCTGCATCAGGCTCCCCAACAGGGAGCCTGCTTCTCCCTCTGCCTATGTGTTTGCCTCTCTCTCTATGTCTCTCACGAATAAATAAAATATTTTTTAAAAAGATACTTTTGGAATGAATAATATAAAGATACAAGTATGAGCTTGAGTAATGACATTGGCAATTTTACTAAAGATGTCTGATGAGCCCTACATACTCAAAATTTTGAACCCAGACACTCGAAAGGGTATGTGATAGAATGCACTAAGACCATGACTACAGTTTTATATCTCTATATTTATGTTTATTAACTTCATGAGTATAGTTTAAGATTCAAATTTTATGACTAAAGGTGGTTTAAGAAGCACCAATAGATTAGATGTCAGAAAATGTGGCTTCCCATCTTGGACAGTCCACAAGTTGTGTAACGTTGCACCACTTGTTTCATCTTTCCAGAAGTCTTGATGCCCTCATCAATAGATAAAAGTTAAATTACATTCATTCAAATGCTCCAATGGACTTGAAAATGAAACATCTTAGAGCTTCTGCAATCGCGTGGAAATCTAGCTTTGCAGATTGATTTCCTAAGTCATCAGCTCCCACCAGCCTGCCCTGTGCCTTGTTTGCTGGCTGCTGCCCCATTTCCTTCTGCTGAAATTTCCGGCCTGCTCTTCTCACCACTGCAATTCTTAACCATTCTTCAAGACCCAGACCCATGTCCATCTCTTGAAGCCTCCCAGACCACACACACTGGGAGTTTATGGGTAGTGTATGCGAGCCCGTCAAGGACAGAGCATGACTGATTTCTTTCAGATGCTGCCCCCAGCAGCCCCCACAGTGTAATTTGCAGAGAGTCCAGCATGGAATAAAGGGAATATTGTGGCTTCCCACTCCCCTTGACTTCTTGGTGGACTTCATAGCCTTCACTGCACTCAACCCCAGATCTCAAGATTTCAAAGATGAAGAAGAGCCCAAAGAAAGACCTTTGTCCCAGAAGTTAGTTACTAATGAGGCAAAAGGATCTGGTGCCTGTTTCCTCACATTTATTGCAAGCACAATGGTCTTGGTCTGTTTAGGGAGTACTTGGAACAGGAGATGGCTGGGCTCAACAGTGAGCGGGACTCCATGTTTCATCATTAACATGCATAGTCCTCAGGAAGACAACTGAGAAGTCTAGAATTGATAATTTAGGCTAAGTTATTTAAAATAATCTTTGACTTTCTCACTACTTATATATATATATATATATATATATATATATATATATATATATATATAGTTTCTACAAAGTTACAAAAAAAAACTGGAACATGTGCTGAAACAATGTTCATTCTCATTCATAATAACTAATCTCAAAGAATCCTGAAATCCAATTTTGCATCTTTGTTTTTGTGGAGTGAATCTAATCTATCTACTTTCCAGATGTGAAAAATATTCATGATTCTATTCCAAAGTGTAAAACTGCTATTTAGTATTGTAACTCCTAATTAAATGGCACACCAGTTCTTCTGATGAACTTTGTGGTACTGTGATCTTACAGTGCTCTTGGGGGCAAAGCTGCTGATACATGAATTCACAGACTGAAGTAAACATACACTGGCCCCACCCTCCCATGACCACCAGGAAAAGAAAGAAGAGAGGCTTTTTTGGTAGGTTGCAAGTCCTGGTCTGGTTTATTTATAAAGCAATAAATATTAGAAGCACAAATAAATTGCACATGTGTAAACAAACTGTACAATGATTGATGAGAGATAAGGAAGGGTGGTTCGGGAGATTCCAAGAAGCAGAATACTGTCGTCCTGAATGTAAAGTAGACTAAGAGAGAAGCACCTTAGAAGCATTTGCGGTGGACGATGGACGGGCCTGCCTCATCATACTCTTGCTTGCTGATCCACATCTGCTGGAAGGTGGACAGGGAGGCCAGGATGGAGCCCCCAATCCAGACAGAGTACTTACGCTCAGGGGGAGCAATGATCTGCAGAAAGACAACAAAAGCTTCCAGTGAACTCTGACATTCCAGGCAACAGATCAAGCAACATGTTGGTGAGATTCACAGAACAAATCTTAGATGTTAATTCATTGTAATGTAAGATATTTCATCCTCAAAAGTATTATGGCTGAATCAAGTTTTATGCACTTCCTCTGGTTCATTATATCCAGTATCAAAGACTCTACAAAATAGCACTGCTCCACTTTTCTGATCTAGAGTATAATGTGGCAACAAGCTAAATGTCTGGTGGAGGCTAGCCGAAAAGTTGGAGCCTTTTAAAATGTGTTCGAAGATGTAGGGTTTTTTTTTTTCTTCCAAGATCTATTATTATCCATTGCTTGAAAATATATTTAAAGTCTCCTGTCTTGGGAAAAGTGCTAAAAAAGCTAAGAGGTACAGTGTAGAGGAGACAGGAAACAAAGAATGAGTTCTGCTTGCAATACTGAGACCCGCCTTGGCTCTCCCACCCACAGGAGTTCTTTACCTTAATCTTCATGGTGCTGGGAGCCAGGGCAGTGATTTCCTTTTGCATGCGATCAGCAATACCAGGGTACATGGTGGTACCTCCGGATAGCACGTTGTTGGCATAAAGGTCCTTGCGGATGTCAATGTCACACTTCATGATGCTATTATAAGTTGTTTCATGGATGCCAGCAGATTCCATACCTAGAAATAAGTTTGAAAAAAAAAAATCACAGTGCACTTAGGCCAGGGGCCCAGGGTGGAGGGAAGAAGAAAGGATTCCTTTGTGTTGATAAACTGTCACCCATTTGTCTCTGAAACATATGTTCTTCTTTAAGATCTACTGCAAGGCGTTTGTGGAACAGGTGTCTCTAACAGCGCTGACAGTTAATCCCCAACTGCCAAGACACAAACAACTGTGCTCAGCACCTGCTGGGAACGAACACTTGAACACAAACATTAGACGTGCGAAATTGAAAAGGGTGAGACATGCATTAGAGTTAGATTAATGCGATTTTTATTTATGGACTAAGATAAGATTCCGACAAGCTTCCTCTTAGAAATCATTCGGAGGCAGGATGTTTGGTAAGATACAGGGGTCCAGTCATTCCTATTAGTACGGTTACTGTTTCATTCAATGATGAGTAACTTCAGAGTAAGTCCGGTGACTCGTAATGTAAGTCAGCCCTTCTGACTAATCATTCTTTTCCTACAGATACAGGTTATTCAATTACTACTCTGTCTCATCCTTTATTTTGACATGAAGTCAGTGTGTCATCTTTGTCGTGTCACAGCGACAGAACGGTATGGCCCTCCCTTTACTGAGTCACCAGGATCTGAGGCTGAGCTGTGTGGGACCCTAAGCTATGACTTCTTTGAACTCAAAGGCTCCTTAATCCTTCTTGATGATAATAGATTTTGCTCTGGGCCACCCCTAGATTTCCAGGGAAAGGCTGTACCTCTGCCCCAGGCCCTACCACTCACCGATGAAGGAGGGCTGGAATAGTGTCTCAGGGCAGCGAAAGCGCTCGTTGCCAATAGTGATGACTTGGCCATCGGGCAGCTCATAGCTCTTCTCCAGGGAGGAGGAGGAGGCGGCTGTGGCCATTTCATTCTCAAAATCCAGGGCAACATAGCACAGCTTCTCTTTAATGTCACGGACAATTTCACGTTCAGCTATGGAAACAAAGGGTATCGCAGTCAAGCTCCGAAGAAGGAAGTCAACCGTGGGGAGTAGATAGCTTCTCTGGTTGTGGAAGAAAGCAGACACGTTGCTGTGGCAGATGACACACACACACACACACACACACACACACACACACACTCACCAGTGGTGACAAAGGAATAGCCACGCTCAGTGAGGATCTTCATGAGGTAGTCAGTCAGATCCCGCCCGGCTAGATCCAGACGCATGATGGCATGGGGCAGGGCGTAGCCTTCATAGATGGGAACGTTGTGAGTGACACCATCCCCAGAATCCAGAACAATGCCTGTCAGGAAGAAACAGACAGGAGCAGAGTAAATCCCTGAGGACACCATCCCCTTAGCTGTGTCAAAGCCTACTTCCAAGCTTGGCTAAAAGATACTAGCACTGGGCTGGGATCCAGATCAAATTAGGTTTCTTACACACAAAGAATAAAAATGAGCACAACGAGGGCTAAATCTGAAGCCAGCAACAGCTCACCCTTTTCAATATTGTAGTAGAAAAATTTCCCCAGGACCCTTTCAAATGACCACCCCTTTCACCAGCCATTCGCTCAGTATGGGAACATCCAGGCGTGTTTTTCTTTCCTCCCATCTTACTTGCACGTGTTCTCTCTTTTTTGACTCAGACCCTGTAGGGACTGTCGGTTCTCCTTGAGGAGGTTGGCCCAGGCGCCATGTGGGCATGAACACATACCAGTGATGGCTGCGGTCCGGGTTTGTAACATCACGTGGAATCTTGATATGTGACGTCACCTGCTTTAGGGTGGGTAGGGATCTACCTCCACGGGCTTTCAACACGTGGAGAGGTATGTGATGGGAAACTATTGTCACCTCCCTCTCTTCTCTGGGACACCCTCCCAGGGAGCGCGAGGGAAGCCGCTTCATGGCAAGGTCAGTGACTGTGTCCACAGCCCAAACATACCGGTGGTACGGCCAGAAGCATACAGGGACAGCACCGCCTGGATGGCCACATACATGGCAGGGACATTGAAGGTCTCAAACATGATCTGGGTCATCTTCTCACGGTTGGCCTTAGGGTTGAGTGGGGCCTCGGTGAGCAGAGTGGGGTGCTCCTCAGGGGCCACACGGAGCTCGTTGTAGAAGGTGTGGTGCCAGATCTTCTCCATGTCATCCCAGTTGGTGATGATGCCGTGCTCGATGGGGTACTTGAGAGTCAGGATACCTCGCTTGCTCTGGGCCTCGTCACCTACATACGAGTCCTTCTGTCCCATTCCCACCATGACTCCCTGTAAGAAGAAAAAAGATGGGGAAATCAAGCTTCCAGCATTTTAGGAATATAACGGATGCCTTATAAATTTACACCTAACTGCCCAAGTCGAGGAACACCCTATAAATACCAGAAATAAAAAATACAATTTTAACCGGATTTAGAAATATCATTTAGAATCAGTCTAGTCCCTTCCCCCACCCACCCCCACACTCCCCAGGTACAATTCCATTCTTTTGTTTTTTTCAATTTTTTTTAAATTCCATTCTTTAGACTATAACTGGGGCCACTTCATCAAAGAAGTACAGCCTCACGTCGTCTTACAAATACATAATGCCTTCATTAAATTATTAAGTGCATCACCCATGTCAACTGAAATATAAATGACGACATTGTGGAATGACTGAATTGATGACACATTGTATTTCTCCCAAGAAGAGATTTTGTTCATCACGTGAACATGAAAAGATGGGCTGATTTGCCATCACCGCTCTGCCCCTGAAACAGCCTGCCAGGCGCTGTCCTGCGCTGCCCGTCAGTCACCAGTGCCCACGAGTGCCGCTCTCCTTCCTGGCAGCCTGTCCGGCAGGGCATGTGGCAAAGCCCAAGAGCGTGGCACTTCTTTTAATGAACAAGGTGACATGTCCCTGTCACGCCTGGCTCCTAAAAGTGCAACAGCCCGGAAGCAGATGGGTTGCATCCCTTGGGAGCCCCGTAAGCTGGCTGTGAACAAGGGTTGGGTGTGGGTCGGGTCCCTCTGGTCGAGAGCAGTTCTGTTGTGCCACGCTGGGAGCAGGCCTGGGGGGCCAAGGCCAAGCCACGCACAGACTGTGTAAGGGGCCAAGGAGACACTGGCAGCTGAGCAAGCGGGTCAGGAGTGGAGGAGGGAAGCTGCCGGCCTGTCCCACGGGGAGGGGACCCTGGGAGCGCGCGCCCCTGGGACGGGCCGGGGGACAGGTGTCCTGGGGGGGGGGCACGGCTTGTCTGCTGGGCTTGTCCACAAACCCGTCCTTTCCTCCTTTGCCCTGAGCAGGCCCGGGACCCCTCCCCTCCTAGGCTGCCGGCCTGGGACCGCGGCCGGGCCGGGCGCCTACCTGGTGGCGCGGGCGGCCCACGATGGAGGGGAACACGGCCCGGGGCGCGTCGTCCCCCGCGAAGCCGGCCTTCACCAGCCCCGAGCCGTTGTCGCACACCAGGGCGGTGGTCTCCTCGTCGTCGCACATCCTGGCTCAGCTCCGGCGGGGTCTGCAGGGGACAGCGGGCGGCGCGCTCAGCGCCCGGGGCGGGGCGGGGGGCATCGGTTCCCCCGCGCAGAGGGAGGGGGGAGGAGGGGAGGGGGCCGGGCCCAGCGGGCACGGAGCTGCCGCCGCCCTCCGCAGCCCTCCCAGCCCCTCACACGTTTGCCTTCCCCACCCGGAGCCCCCCAGGCCCGACCGCACCCCCTGCCCCTGCCCGGGCCCAGCTGGAGGGACCCCGGTGGCCGCGGGCGGGGGGCGCACGGGTCACCACCTGCGCGCGCCCCTATGTGACCGCCCGAGGATCGCACCGAGAACTTGGGTGTTTTTTTAAAAAAAAAGAGTCGTGTCGCGGCGGGCTGGGGGTTTGGGGCCGGGGGCCTCGGGCTGGGGGGCCCGGGCCCGCGGAGGGCGCTGACTCACCGTCGCGGGTCGCTCGGCTGCGCTGGGGCGGCAGGTGCCGGGTGCTGGGTGCCGGGCCGGGGCGCGCCGCTTTATAGGGCGCCGAGGGACGGGGTCAGCCGCGGGCCGGGGCAGGGGTGGGGGGCCTGCTGGGCCACCTTGCCTTATTTGGTCGCCCTCGCACCGCCGAGGAGCGCCGAGGCCATTCATGGAGCCAAGGGCAGGGGAGAGGATGGGCCAGGGGGCTCCCGGACCATGTAAGGAAGGGGAGGGGGCACCCGGGGGGACGGCCAAATAGGGAGCTGGGGAGGGGGGGCGGTCAGGGTAGGGGCCGGGGGAGACGAAGCGACGCCAGCTGTCCTCCTACCCCTTGGGTGGAGGTGCACCCGGGCTGGGCTGTGGGCTGGGCTGTGGGCTCCCTCCTCGCAGCCCCGCCCACCCCAGACAGCAAGCCCTGTGCCAGCGGGAAGGCTTGGCCCCCTGCCCTCCGCTGAGGGGTCCTGACAGCTGGACCAGGGCAGCAGGGAGCAACAGCAGCTTCTCATCTTCCACCACTGCGGGCTGCAGGAGAGCCCTGGCGGTCCTGGGGGACTCAAAGGGCGCCACAGCAGCACATTAGGGTGGCCAGAAAGGGGGTCCCTGGGGCAGGTCACCCTGCTGGTCTAGTCTCCACCAGCTCAGGTTGCTGGGGCCTGTTCCTCTGGGTGCGAAAGCAGAGATGAACCGAGGCCACCTTGATCCCCAGCTCATGCATGGCTTAGGGTCTGACTAGGGTCGAGGCAAGGAATTGGAGAGAGAGCCTGGCCAAGTCTTGGGGGAGAAGGAGCCAGGTTTGCCCCACCACGGATATCAGGTAACTCTCCTCATGCTGCCAAGGTTTTGCTCCAACTCAGACTCCTGACTTCAGGCCAGAAAAGGATCCCCTGCTGCCAAAGTGAATGAAGGAACAAACGCCAAAAGTAGCTTGAGCACTTGCTGGTGGGTAGAGGAACAAGCTGGGGGCAAAGGCCTTAATTCCAAGCAGAGACGAGACTGAAAGAGCAGATATTCTTGTCAAGAAGATAACAGCCACTTCAACTAGCCAAACACATCACAGGACAGCAGAGTTAGAAACAGCAGAGTCTCGGCCTCCATCCACCACTCCCCCCACCCCCACCCCTGAACTACTGATTCAGAATTGGCAAGATGCCCATTTGATTCATATGTACATTAGAGCCTGTGAAGCCATGATAGAAATGATACCAGCTCCTTCATGGAAACAGATTTAGAAGGATCTTGGGGCTTTGGAGAAGGGAGTGGAAACATGCCATGAACTGGGGAGAGAAGAAAGGAACAGAGAGACATAAGGACAGAGATTACTGATTTGCTCTGGGGTGTCCTGCATTCTCAGTTCTTGACTAGCACTTGGATTTTTAATGCTTGTGTTTTCCCTCCTGTTCACACCAGTTAAAAATAGAAAACTGGGCACAGGCACTCATCTCTAGAGTGGTCTTGGATTGATATGCTGAGGAGGTCAACTGATTAGATACTTGCCCAGACTGGGGAATGTTGGGCCCTCGCTCCCTGAGCTCCCCAACCATGTTTGGGTTGGTTTGGAGAAGAAACTGTGGGGGCAGCTGGGTGATGGAGCCAGGTGAGGGGTCTGGCTGGGGTCACGCCCTGCCACACACTAGGCCTTTTACAAAGAAAACGCCCGTTGACAGGATGCGAAGGGCAGAGGGGTCTCAGCTCACACAGATGCAGAAGAACCATGGAAAAGGAGGAATGAGACTGGCATTACAGCCAGACAGCCCTGAGTTCAAACCCTGTTTCTATCGCTTACAAGTGCATGTGGTCTTGGGCAAGTCACTTCACTTTCCTGAGCCCATTTTCCCCTCTGAAAAAGGACACAGTAAGGGTAGCTTTTTTCTGGTAGGGGTTATTAATTATCAAAATAATGAGGGGCCATCCACATAGAAGATACACAAAGAAGAATCCACATAGAAGATTCAAAGCAAATAGTCACTGTTACAGTTCAGTGGTTCTGATACTCCTGGAGGCAGCAGTTTCTGTCTCTTTCGAAGAACTGGGTCAATTTCATTCATTTATTGATTCAGCAAATATTTGTGGGACAAGAGCTGTGCTGGTCATAGGAATAAAGCGACACGTAAAGCAGAACAGAGCAATTACAGAAAAGTCAGAGCCGCGGACGGCATGTGCTGGGACGAAAAAGGAGGGAATCGCTGGGATAGTCATGAAAAGAGGGATCTGAGGCGGGATCAGCAAAAGCCTTCCTGAAGAATATCCTTTTATTGTCTTTAAAGTAGAGCAGGGGCAGCCCCGGTGGCTCAGCAGTTTAGCGCTGTCTTCAGTCCAGGGTGTGATCCTGGAGTCTCGGGATCGAGTCCCACGTCGGGCTCCCTGCAGGGAGCCTGCTTCTCCCTCTGCCTGTGTCTCTGCCTCTCTCTCTCTCTCTCTCTCTCTCTCTCTGTGGGTGTGTGTGTGTCTCATGAATAAATAAATAAAATCTTTTTTAAAAAATAAAGAAAAGCAGGACTGAAATTCATGAACATTTGTGTGAAAGAAGGTTTCAACCTGGGGGTGGCAGGATGGCAGGCTTCCACATTCACTGCCAGAGGTATGAAGGGAGCAGTCCTGGGAAGTCCAATGTATCGCTGAGTGCTGAAGCTATCGGGGTGATTCCTCTGCAAATCCTTCCAGGGCTCAGGAGGCCAACTCCAGCGTCCCATCTCGGGACCAGCCTGCTCTGGTGGAGAGGGTAGGTCGATGGAGCGTAGATACCAGTTTCATAAGACAATCTAACCCTTTAAAATATTTTCAGAACAATTTCATTTCCTTCCCACTTAAAACAAAAGGTATTTCCATATGCATCATGTTTATGGTAGGAAAGAACACTTTTTTCCCCTTAAAGCTGTGTGATAGTTCAATATTTGTTCATTGTAATACTGCTCAATTTCTACATTTTAAAACTCTGACCCATATTTTATGTATCTTAAAATATAAGCCAATAGGAAAGTAAGAGCCAGTGACTGGTTTTTCTTTGATACAGTTTTTGAGGGATCTGTTTATTTTTTTTAAAGATTTTATTTATTTATTAGAGAGAGAGAGAGCAGTGGGAGGGGCAAAGGGAGAGAGAGAAGCAGATTCTCCACTGATCAGGGGGCCCGTTACAGGACTTGATCTCAGGACTCCAAGAACACAACCCGGACCAAAGGCAGACGTTCAACCACTGAGCCATCCAGGTGCCCCTAAGGGATCCATTTAATTTGAAAATTAAGATCGATTCTGTCACATTTACCCAAGTATGTAACAATGAGGTATCCTCTGTGGTGCTGTCCAGATATTCCTTTCTTTAAATTTAAAAAAATCTTAAATTTAAATAGCTTGACATTTACCATGTTAACCATTTAAAATCGTGCAGTTCAGCAGTAATAAGTACACTCACACTGTTGTGTAAATAATATCCTGATTTCATTTTTTGATGCAAAGTTTGACTGAAGTGCTCAAAGCGAGGAATGGCTGACCTTGAGCCTCGCAGCGGGTCGGCGACACGGGGTGTCCCCGGGGCTCCCGAGGGCCCTCCAGGCCCCTCCGGGCAGGGACAGGCCACGGGGAGCGGCGCAGGGCGAGCCGAAGGCACAGAAGCTGGGCCCTTCCCCTGCCCTTGCCTCGAGGGAAGCCTGTTGGGTCCACCATCTGCTGGGATCTGGAAGGGAGGGCCAGCCTCCTCCGGCCCTGGGGATTAGCAGTCACTCATGTCAGCTGTTCCCCCATCGGAGGTGTCGCAGTATTTACAGAGAAGCCAGAAACACACGGAGCCACACGTAATTCCTCCCCGGAGCCCCCCCCTCCCCTGCGGCCTGGCCTGCAGTGGGGCTCGGCAAGGAGGGCCAGGCCCTCGATAGCCCAGACCAGAGGTGGGGGGGGGGCAGCTGGCAGAAGCACTTCTGTTCTCCTTCCCCCTGCACATTTGTTCACTCCCACCGCCCTCTGGCTGGAGCCGGTTTGGGTTTTCAGTAAAAGAAGAAAGTGACGTGACTGGCAGGATGCGGCCCCACACATCCTGGGGCCCGGAACTGGACACCAACGCGCCTCGTCTGTGCCTGGTGCTTCCCCCTGTTTCACACGCACCCGCCCCAGAGATTAACCCAGGGGGAGGGTATTTCAACTCCAAATGGATTCGGCTCTGGGCCCATTCTGGCACCAGCTGCCTTCTGACATGATAGGACCAACGGTGGTGAACCGTTTAATGAGGTTTTGAAAAGGAGGACAAAGCAAGGAGCAGGAGCGGAGAGGGAAAGCAGGAGGTAAAAGGAGGATTCTTCTGGATCCTGGAGTCACATGGCCTAACCATCTATAAGCTGCATTTTCACTCTCTTTCAGCCTGATGTAAGTCCAGGAAATCACAAAGGATTTCTAATAGCCTCCTTAAAAATTCCTTAAAAGGACTTCGCCCTCCAAGGATGAAATGCTGATGCTCCCAGGTTTCTGCTGGGAAGGTGTTCCTCTTAGCTCACATTTGGCTTGCTCCCCACACCGCCAATAACTCTGTGGAGTTTCAGTTTTCCGAGCATCACCTGGAGTAAGCCTGCTTTTCCTGGAGCCCAGATGTGGCATTGCCCAAGCTCAGTCTGGCCACGTTTCGTGCTCGCACAGGTGCCAGACTGTGTAGGCGAGATCCAGGAGCTCAGACAGCCAGCTACTTTCACCCCCTGCCTACTGTGCAGCCCAGCTCCTCCCCGGAAAAGGTGGGGCACACATCTGACACATGGGAATAGTAGTAGGAACCCTAACCACTGGCATTTATTGAGCACTTACTAGGGGCCATGTGCTGCTTTGAGACTATATATGGGTGCGTGGTCCAGGTGGCGCTTTCTAGGTGACCGCCAGTTGCAGTGTCTGCAGAACTGCTCTTCCATGTGATGTCACCAGCCTACAACGAGGGGCCACATGAGAAGAACACCATCTCTGTCACAAACGAAGGTACTGCTGCCTTTGTTGCAAAAATGTCCCTGGTGTTCGTCGAAGGACATAGACTTCTTTATGAACCTCTTAGTAAAACTTCCTTGCTGGCTCTAGCACCGAGAACAGTAGCACTGCCATCAAGTAACCGGTCTGTGTTGGATCCTATAGATCCTGAATCTAGTCACTCACCAGGTTTTTCTTTGGTAGGGGCTAAGAAAAACCCTACAAAATCACCCACGTGGCCCATGTTAACATCATTACAAGCCATTATGATCCCTTGTACATACCCAGCTCGACTTTTCATTTTTCCTTTGTCTTCCATTTTTAGCTTTTGTCTCTCTTTGTAAGCTGCTGTGAATCTTTCGTGGGGCAAAACAAAGGATGGATGAACAAACAGGTAAGATTGAACTCTGCGAGATAGTGAAGATAATATTCGAAATTATAATTAGAGTGATCACTGCACATGTAGCCAAGAGTCCCAGGTGACTTGCATAGGTCTGTAGGTTTCTTTCATCCAGGTGTGAGCACCCCATATTGTTTTAATTTTCTTCTTAACATCATGATAGGTATTACTGGAAATACAGACTTATATTTCCCCCCTGCAAAAATAATACGTGTTTATTGTGGTAAACTAGAAAACATTGACCAGAAAGTACAAAGAAAATGATGCATCTGGTTGAGTTTTCTAAGCCCTATAATTTTAACCTCCTTAAAATAAAACTTAAATGTGATATAAAATTCACGAGGCCTTGGCTTCCGTATCTACTTAACAGCCGCTAGACTGAGGAAAGCTGGTCTCCTATTCTGGTAGTTTGCAAGAATGTCCACTTGTTCTTCAAAGAGAGACATGCAATGCAAGGAATTTACATTTAAAGCATTTCTTGATTTTACAGTTGTGACCTAAATTATCCCTAGTCAACAGCTGGAACCAAGGAACGCCAAAGGAGCAGGGTCTGCCCTTGAAACCACACCATCCACATCTCACTTAAAAATTTTAGAGGGCAGGTGGTAGTTTCCAACTCAGCTGTTGAACTCTCTCAGAATTGCTGTCTAAAAACAGAGATCTATTGCTAACATAAAACTGAACCATATAAATACATTGCCAAATGCTTTGTCTTTATGTGGGGAGTTGGGAGCAGTTCTTTTGGACAACATGTTTATAGTGATTGTATGATCAGTATTTCTGAGCTCCTCTTGGTTAGGACCACAGATAACCAATTTGCCTCTCCCCCCATCCCCCCCTCACAGTCTCTAATTTAATTTCATAAATTAGAAAAGTAATAAAGATAAAGGCTTTGCCTAAAGCCAGTGATCTGTATTAACTCGGGGAGGGAAACAGATCGTGCCTCCAAAATGAAAACAACTGAAAAGCCATCTCAAGTCCTTACACAGAGTGTGAACGCTGGCACTCGTACAAGTAGCTAGCACTGGGACTGGGTGCTTCTGGCATTTCAGAGAGAAGAGCCGGCCTTCAGTCGCTGAAAAGGGAAAAGAATCCGCCGTTAAACCATGATGTGGCTTTGAAAAATGATCAGAAAAATCTTGGGTATGACCCGAAGGATGTAACAGAGTATTACATCACCAAAGAAGTACCTGCAAGAACTGGAGAGACCTCATGTGAGAACATTCCTTACGGATGAACAAGAAAGGTGTCCTCTGTTCACTTAAATTCTGTTGGACTATGCAGTTTTCTGGGGAGAGATTCTAGCTGCTGTTTAATATTATAGCTCAGTATATCCGTCACAAAATGTTCATGCTGGGTCTGTCTCCCTACCAGTGGATATAGCCATCTTCTTTCTGGGCCCAGTGTCCAGTGAGAAAAGGGTCCAGAGGTCTTCTCCTGTGGTGCAGAAAGGGACCCCTGAAACCCTAAGCCAAGCTGATCCTTTAGACTGGTGCACTGGGTCCATTTGTGGTGTCCACCCAAGGATCGCATCCTTATGCTGCTGGCTCACAGTGGTGGTGGGGATGAGGAGAGTGATTTGCAACCCCTTTACCCCCTTCCCATGAAACCCCACAGTGTTAAGGCAGAAGCACATACACACACACACACACACACACACACACACACACATATATATACCGTTGCAAGGGCTGACACTTTGCTTCCACAGAGGGTAGTAGAAAACCTTGGGTAAACGGTGCTCATTTTGTCCAACTCAGGGATGTAGGCCCCAAAATGGCAGTAGGAAAGTCAAAACTGATCCCAGGAGGCAGAAAGTTTTGTTTATTAGAAGAGCTCTAGTGTTCTAGAAGTGCTCCTACTGCAGGCTTAAATAGCAAATCCTAAACTATGGTTCTGCAACTTATAGCTTTAGGTGGTCAGATTTTCCTTTGATCTGAAAGCTGACCTTTATTCTGACTACCTATGGAAAGCTAAATGTTAGGCTTGCCTATGTTCTCACCTGGAACATATTTGTGTGAATCTGAGAGAATCAGTCATGAGTAAAAGATTTATTGCTTCTGTTTTCTAGGTTTCACAGAGATGTCACCTCGATAGCTGAAATACACCTTTCCAAAGCATCTGACTCCGTCACAATCATGACAGGGTTTCAAAACCTCAGAGTCAGTGTTGGGCAGCAGCTCGAATGAGCAGATGCTCTGTGTTCCTTCAGATATCTGTGGGTGGAGAAGCTCCAGGTAACATTTTGTAATGTCACCACACGGAGACTGTGATGCAAATGAATACACATTTTCCCCCAAAATGGGACGTGCTAGAAAAACATCGTATCTGATTATTGGAGCTGGTATAATTTCCAGTAGAAATCTTTTGCCCTCTTTGTCTCTCTGAATAGTATTTTCAATTCTCAGCATCAACTGAAAAAGCATCCTGTTCTCAGTAACTGGCTATGAACGAAGGGTTTTAGGTAGTTTCCCTGGGAAATTCAGGCTTGCTTTCACCTATGTGGAAACTTAAACATGCCTTTATAACGCTCATGTTGCCAGTCACTCAGCAAAATTTTTCAGGTGAATTCACTCATTGATTTGAAAAAGCATTATTTTTAACTAAATAGAATCAAAATTATGGTGTTTGTTGTGCAAATGTAGCTATGAACAGGAGGAAAAACTCCAATTTTGTAGCTAAATGGGGTTCCCTTGAAATCAAGATGTGGCATATTCAATCTGCTCAATCAGTATTTATTACGGGCCTTCTCTTGGCGAGGCATTGTACCAGGTGGAGCAAGGGATTCTACGATGAGCGAGACAATGCCTCCACACCGTGGAATGTGTACACTATGTTAGGCGGTGCATAAACCCCACCATCCACCACAAAGACCTGTGTTAAGCATAAAAAGGTATGGAGCTAAGGGAGGGGGGCTGGAAAGAGGGAGAGAGTCCTTGTCATGACGCCTGGGCAAGGCTTCATAGTCCACAGATTTTGAGCTGAGCCCCTACGGACTAATCAACAGTTCCCTCTTACTCACCCCACCCAACCTGGCATAATTTTGCAAATGAGTTTCAGAGGCAGACTGGGCCACTGAAGGATGGTATTTGAAGATTCAAAAAATGTTTTTTAGGGTTTTTATTTATTTATTTATTCATGAGAGACACACAGAGAGAGGCAGAGACACAGGCAGAGGGAGAAGCAGGCTTCCCCTGGGGAGCCCGATGCGAGACTTGATCCCAGGACCCCGGGATCACGCCCTGGGCCGAAGGCAGACGCTCAACCACTGAGCCTCCCAGGGGCCCCAGGGACTTGGAGATTTAAAAAACAACAACAAAACTGGAGCTTTGGTGTAAAACTGGCAAGCTTTAGTCTGTTGTGCTATTATTTGTGAAATTAGTTTCTTTACTAACCATTGTTTAAAAAGTGAAGGCCATGGATGAAGATACGTTGTCCTCTCTTGGAATAACTCCCGTGTGTCCAACAGGCACCCCCTGAATGCCCACCACACCCCCCATGCTGTTCTTCTGAGAAGGTTCCATGTAAAGTCGGAAAGAAGCAACTGAACTCGCCTTTTCAAGTGAAAAGCTTGTGTGCTTGTGCTGCAAAGGGCCGCCGCATCTTACTCCTCAGGAACAGAAAGCGGAGCAGACCTGGAGAGAGAGCTCTTACCCGCTCATCCCACGTCATCTCCTGTGCTCGATTGTAAGACTCTTCCAGTTTGAAACTGAGAAGTTTTAAGTTTGCTTGTACAGGAAAAACGTCGACTGCCGAAGCCTGTTGCTAACGATCTCTGCAAACGCACCAGAACTGTTAACGGCGGGGAGGGTGCTGAAGGGCAAGCGAGCAAGGGACCTGTCACACTTCCTATTTTGTATTCGTGTGCTGTTTAATGTCGTTCCCAAAATGTGTATTACTTTTTATGAATGTCAGAAAGGAGGAAACCAATGTAATTTCACATCCTGTTGCTTAAAGCCTGGCACGTTTTTGTCTTGCTTACCTTCTGGGGGTTTCTACCTAATAACCTCTGCATACTTGAAGAAAGACATTGCATCACCAATAGATGTTTAGGATCTTTTCCACCAGTGGTGCTGGGTTTTTGTTGTTGTTGTTGTTGTTGTTGTTTTTTAAGATTTTATTTATTTATTTATTTATTTGAGAAAGAGAGAGCATGTGTGAATTTGTGGGAGGAGAAGCAGGAGAGGGACAAGCAGACCCCTCCCTGAGTGTGGAGCCAGATGCCGGGGCTCAATGTGGGGCTCCACGTGGGGCTCGTCCTGTGGCTGTATCCCAGGACCCCGAGATCAGGACGCTTAGCCCACTGAGCCACCCCAGCGTCCCCCAGTGGTGCTGTTTTTAGAACCGTCATCGTATTTGGTCAATCATCTAACTCTGCTTCAAGATATCTATATGCAACAACATGTCTCTTAGCCAGATGGGTTAGGTATTGGGTTTCTGACACAGTGGAAAACAACCATCGTTTAGAGAATTAAACTCATCTAAATACACCCACACAAAACGACAGAGAAGATAATTTCATTTCCTTTGATGCTTCATAAGCCATTTACAGAATATTCTCATTTTGAACACATATTCTTGTTTCCCACATGCACATCTCTTTGTCAGACATAGAATATTGACAGATGCAGAATACTGAGCTAAACTAAAATGATCACATCTTGAAAAGTCGCTTACATGAGTTAACTGTCAGTGTCAGCATCCCTGTTTTAGCTCTGCATTTCTCTAGAAAACCGAGTAAGTTCAGACCTCTGGTGCTAGCCAAGGTGGAGCACCCTGCTGCCTCCACATGCTCCCTATTACAACCGTGGCCGTGATATATCAAACATAAGATGACTCAAAGGAGGAAAGAAGAAGGTCACCTGCCTGGGGACTTTGGGACTTGAGAAATAAAATGGTGATGAATCTAGATTTCCTCCCGCCTCCCATATATTCCAGGCTGGGTGCTCTAGTAGCCTGCATCCTGGAACTGCCAAGAGACATGCATATACTAAGCTACAAGAAAAACCTATTCTTTCTAGTCAAAGAACCAATGAAGGAGTAGCCCTGCCGTGGGAACCTTGTTAGCAACCTGCCCTACTCTGGCCAAATATGAATGCATTCATGAGAAAACTGCATCTCTCTCTCCCTAGTTTCAGCCCAGTTCTGCCTACTTGTATTGGTGGGACCAATCTCCCATTTCCTGCCAGTTGGAAGCAGGCAGTGCTCCTCATCTCGCACCGAAGTGGTGTCAGCAGAGTGGTATGAAGGTTCCTTGTGGTGGAACTCTTCTGTATTTCGGTGGCCACAGGAATCTGTGTAGGTGATAAAATCGCCTGGCACTGAATAGACATACAAACATATACGTGAGTGCCTGTGACAAAACCTGATGGTATCTGAATGTGGTTGACGGATTATATCAAGGTCAATTGGCCAGTTGTGATACTGTACTATAGTTACACAAGTTGTTATCATTGGGGGGAAACTGGGTAAAAGTCTATGGGATCTCTGGATTATTTTGTATAATTGCATGTGAATCTACAATTATCTCAAAATATAAATGTATTAAAAATGAACTATACGTTGTGCAAAAAATTAATTTCTTCGAGTTTCCCAGTCAGTTTGATTCTGAATGAATTAGTTCTTAAATCCAGGTGATCATAGTCAATGAAATTTAAATAGTTACACTAAATATATCACATTCCCTATATTTATAGCAGGAGTACTGGCTGGCCCAGTATAGGTCTGGCATGTGGAGTTAGGCGCCGTTGGAGCTGAAGAGGTGCCCATGTCCATGGGCATGTCTGATGAATCAGGTGCTGATGACAGTGGCAAACCGCAGGGTGACGAAAGAGCCCCAGAAGGAGAAGTGATATCTACTTAAGGTGGAACCTGGCAGGGCGAACTCAGCAACAGGACCTGAAGATTGGAGAGGAGGGATGCTTCTGATTAATAGCATGGCAGCTGCTTACGACATCCCAGACTGGGGATCCCTGGGTGGCGCAGCGGTTTGGCGCCTGCCTTTGGCCCAGGGCGCGATTCTGGAGACCCAGAATCGAGTCCCACATCAGGCTCCCGGTGCATGGAGCCTGCTTCTCCCTCTGCCTGTGTCTCTGCCTCTCTCTCTCTCTCTCTCTCTCTCTCTCTCTGTGTGTGACTATCATAAATAAATAAAAATTAAAAAAAAAAAACGACATCCCAGACTGAACTATACCAGGAGCAGGTGAACATTCTGAACCAAAAGGCATATTTTGTAAACAAAGAGAGCTATCTCACAGCATTCGGGACCTAAAGGCCTCAGCTGGGAGCACACGGTAACAGAACAGAATTTAAAGGATGGAAAGTTAGCTTCCTGCTCTGGTCCAGATCCACAGCTGAACAGCGACTAATGCCTAGCCTGAGATGCAGCACCAGAAGATGGCTATGAGGCCTGGATGTTGGCAGCCAGGTGCAAGTGGCCACAGCAATGCAAATGATGGCCAGAGTGGATGGGGCATGGCCACAGCCAGAGTAGTACCATCCATACTTCACCCTGAGTGACTGTAAGACACCCCCCAGGGACTTCTGGAAATGCAAAAGAGTTGGCAACATCAAAAAGGCAGGAGTGTGTGAAAGCAGGGAAGGGGCAGTAATACTCAGTTATACAGATAGGGGTTACTAAGCAAACAAAACTCTCAAGCAAACAAACAAAACGTTCTCAACCTTGGCCGCACATGGGGCTGGGTCGGGGAGAGACAGAGCTAGAGTATGAGGTCTGCCAAGAAAGAGGGGCCCTGGGAAACAGTCAAGGCCTTCAGCTGAGACCCACAATAAACTCCACCTTAAGGGTTAAGACAGATGGACAGTCAACAAACTTTGAGTCAGCTCAATCCCAGGATAGTTTAGAGCAATTGGCCTCACCCTGTCTTCCAAAATCAAAAGTAAGTACCCTCTGGAAGAATATAATATCCTACAGAACTTTAAGTTATCTCTACAGTTTTTCATACACCATGTCTGGTACATAAAATATATATATATATATTCAGGCGATATAAAGAATTCCTATAAATCAAGAAAAAGATAGACAAGTCAGTATAAAAATGGACAGGAGACTTAGAGAGACACTATGCAAAAGAGGGCATCCAAGCGGCCAATCAACATTTGGAAGTGCACTCAGTCTCCATAGCAATAGGAAAATGCAAATAAAAATTAAAATGAGCTGGGGGGCCTGGGTGGCACAGTCCATTAACCCTCTGACTCTTGGGTTTGGCTCAGGTCACCATCTCAGGATCTTGAGGTCAGCCCCACGTGGGGCTTCTTGCTTTATATATATATATATATATATATATGGATTACTTGGCAAAACTACATGATTGAAAACCCACAAGAAAAAAATGGACAATGGAGGAAACTGTCAAAAGATCTGGATACTGAACTTATCTGACATACATGTTATATATGTCCTAAAAAAACTGAGCAATTTGTTGAGGACAAGTGACTTGGGGATTTACCCCAAAGATTCAGATGCAATGAAACGTCGGGACACCTGCACCCCGATGTTTCTATCAGCAATGGCCACAATAGCCAAACTGTGGAAGGAGCCTCGGTGTCCATCGAAAGATGAATGGATAAAGAAGATGTGGTTTATGTATACAATGGAATATTACTCAGCAATTAGAAACGACAAATACCCACCATTTGCTTCAACGTGGATGGAACTGGAGGGTATTATGCTGAGTGAAATAAGTCAGTTGGAGAAGGACAAACAGTGTATGTTCTCATTCATTTGGGGAATATGAATAATAGTGAAAGGGAATATAAAGGAAGGGAGAAGAAATGTTGGGAAATATCAGGAAGGGAGACAGAACATAAAGACTCCTAACTCGGGGAAACGAACTAGGGGTGGTGGAGGGGGAGGAGGGCGGGTGTTGGAGGGGAATGGGTGACGGGCACTGAGGTGGACACTTGACGGGATGAGCACTGGGTGTTTTTCTGTATGTTGGTAAATTGAACACCAATAAAAATTAATTAAAAAAAAAACTGAGCAATATGCTCAAGAAAGTAAATGGCAAAATAGAAAATTTCATCAAAGAATTAGAGTCTGTTAAAAAAAATCACATGAAATTCTAAAACTAAACATAACAAATTAGTAACTCAATAGATGACTTTAAGAGCAGATTGACACAGTTGAAGAGAGGATTAGTGAGTTTTAGGGTCGGTCAGGAGAATATATTCAGATTAAAGCAAAGAGTACGAAAGAATACATGGCTGATTTAACATTTAAAATTCAGTTCAAATAGAATTTAGCAGAATGATCATACGATCCATCCAATATGTGGAAAACACTTTGGATAGAAGTTAACGCCTATTCGTAATAAAAACTCTTAGCAAGCTAGAAATAGAAAAAATCCTTGATCTAATAAAGAGTATCTACAATAAATCTACAGTAACATAATATTTTATCTCTCTTGTTCCCTGAGATTATGAATAAGGCACAGATGTCTGCTATTATCACTTCTATTTTACATTATTCCAGTGCTCCTCAACAGTGCAGTAAGGTAAGAAATATAAGCAAATGGTATACACATTGGAAAGGAAGAAACAAAGCTGTCATTAATTGTGAGTGTAAAAAATACAAAAGGATTTATAGTCAAATTATTTAATTTAGAAAGTCAATATAACAAAGTGAATTAAGGGACAAAATGCAAAAGTTAACTTTATCTCTACATGCTCACAATACACAAGTAAAAAGATAACGTTTGAAATATATCATTTAAAATAGCATCAGAGGGGGGCACCTGGGTGGCTCAGTGGTTGAGCGTCTGCCTTTGGCTCAGGTCATGATCCCAGGGTCCTGGGATCGGGTCCCACGTCGGGGTCCCCACAGGGAGCTTGCTTCTCCCTTTGCCTGTGTCTCTGCTCTCTCTGTGTCTCTCAAAAATAAATAATTTTTTTTAATCTTAAAAAAATAAAATAGCATCAGAAAACATCTGTACTAGGATTAAATCCAATAAAGATATATAAGATCGCTATAGATGAAACTACAAAATATTAGTGCAATAAGTTAAAGAAGACCTAAATAAATGGAGAGATACGTCATATTTATGAGTCAGGATTCAACATTATAACACTGTCAATTCAATGTAAATTGATTTTTAGATTCGATGCAATCTTATCAAATTATTAGGAGTGTGTGTGTGTGTGTGTGTGTGTGTGTGTGTAAATGCTCATTCTAAAATTATATAGGAATGCAAAGGGCCAAGTTGCCTAAGATCACCTTTAAGAACAACAAAGCTGAAGGACTTACACGACTGGATAGCAACAGTTATGATAAAGTCATTATAAAAGAGTGCTGTATTTATGCAAATTTAGACAAATAGTTCAAAAATTGACCACACACAAATGTGGCATTTTGACAAATGCCAACTGGAGCAATACTGAGAAAGTGATGATCTTTTTAATAAATGGTGCTGGATCAGTCAGGTAACCATAATGAAGAAAACAATAAATATTGACCCCCACCTCACACCATACACAAAATTGAATTCTAAGCAAATTGTAGCTTTTAATGGATGAATTTAAAGAATTAAGTTCTTAGAATATAAAATAGGATAATATATCGATTACTTTGGGATTGGCAAATATTTCTTTCTTCCTTAAGATTTTTTTGTTTATTTTTTTGAGAGAGAGAGAAAGCAAAGAGATAGTACACGAGTGAGAGGGAGGGACAACAGAAGGAGGCAGAAGCAGATTTCCTGGTGAGCAGGGAGCCTGCCTATTCCAGGACCCTGGGCTCATGACCTGAGATGAAGGCAGAAGCTTAACCGACTGAGCCCACCCAGGTGCCCCTAAGCAAAGATTTTTTTTAACTTTTTTATTTAAATTCAATTTCCCAACATACAGTATAACACCCAGTGTAGGCAAAGATTTCTCAAACAAAAACACTAACTATAAAGAAATAACAAGAACTTCACTTCAACAAAGAATCTATTAGGGGAGAAAATATTTGCAATACCTACATCCCACAAAGGGCTTAGATTCATTCAGGCGATATAAAGAATTCCTATAAATCAAGAAAAAGATAGACAAGCCAGTATAAAAATGGACAGGAGACTTAGAGAGACACTATGCAAAAGAGGGCATCCAAGCGGCCAATCAACATTTGGAAGTGCACTCAGTCTCCATAGCAATAGGGAAATGCAAATAAAAATTAAAATGAGCTGGGGGGCCTGGGTGGCACAGTCCATTAACCCTCTGACTCTTGGGTCTGGCTCAGGTCACCATCTCAGGATCTTGAGGTCAGCCCCACATGGGGCTTCTTGCTCAGCAGGGAGTGTGCTTGAGAGTCTCTGCCCCTCTCCACCACACTCTCTTACTCTCTAAAATAAATAAAAATAAATCTTAAAAAAATAAAAATTAAATTAAATTCAAATGAGCTGCCATCACAGAGCAGTAGAATGCCTAAAATATAAGACTGACAATACCAAATAGGGTGAAGGAAGTGTCCTGACATCACATTTGCCTCGCTCGCTATCCCTTGTTCTCTATCCCTTGACGTCAGGATTTCACCTCTTTAGCCAGCAGCCTTCCCAATGTAATCTCCAAGACTATCTCTTTCTTTCTCCCGCTTTCTCTCTCTCTGCTCAGAATATCATCTCTAATCTTTCCTGTCAAATCATGTTTCTCCTTTTTTTCCTAATCTCAGTCGCCATTCCCTTTTAAAAGCATTTTCCAACCCAGTGCCAAGCCAACTTGGCTTCCAAAGCAACAAGAAAGTCCTCTCTGTGCCTTCGTCCCCCGCCAGTTCCTGCTTTCCCCAGCTCCCATCTTCTGAGTAGATGCGGGATGCTTGTTCTCTATGCTGCAAATGATAAACCTATGGGCTTCCCTCAGGTGTCTTTAAAGTCCTCTTTGTGTTTACCCTTTCTCTACTTCTGAAATGGAGGCTTCCAAAGGCTGGGAACCGTAGTGTGTATCTCCCCTACAGCCTATTAGTGAGTGACCATTTTGATTGAATAAAGCTAAAAAATAAAAAAGTGAAATGTTTTTAAGAACTTTGTTTTATCCATTTTAAAAAGGAGCAATTATTATATATTCTAGATCTTGATTATTAAGAGTGCTTGTGTGCAGAAAGACCAAACAAACTACAACAAAACCATAAGAATTTGGCCTTGAAAAACAAAGGTTTATGTATCTTCTGAGCAATGAACTGAGAAAGGATTCTTACCCTGTGATGAATTCTGATGTCACATGGAAAAAAAATTAAGGTACATGTAAGCTGGGGAAGGGGAAAAAAAAGATACATAACTTCTGCCACGGGCTTAGGATGCTTACGTATAACAAGGGTCAATACAATGGAAAATAATGCAACCTTGGCCAAAAAAGGAGGGAAAAGTGGGGAGTGTATCTGAGACCTATGCTGGACGTGTCACTCAGGCCTGCCTTCATAGTCAGGTCCAGGTTCCTAGCCTGTGCTGATTTATGGATTTGTTTTTCTAGTAGAAAGTGGGATATGAGTCTCACCTCCAAAGTGAATTTGAGATACTTGATTTAGAAAATTACATGGAAACAGAGATAAAGGGCAACCAACTCACAACCAAACTTCTTTTCATTAAAGTATCAGCAAGCCTTCAAAACCGGTATCTCGTATTTCATATAAATGAAAAGAAAGTCAGATGATACAGGGCCAGGAAAATAAACAGCATGTTTATAATTAGAAGCTCTTTCCAAAGATCTGGTCACGTCTGTGTGTGATAGGATAGAGTACGAGCATTTCATGAGGCACCAGAAGGTAAAAATAAATAAATAAATAAATAAAATCCTCTCTTCAAGGAAAAAGCCCGGCATGATTAGTACCCCTGCTGCCCAGCTGTGCTGCCCCAGGTCCTGGAGTGTCCTGGAGTGGCAGGGAGGGTCTCTGGATATTTGTTTTGCTCCCTTCTCCTCAGATCTGTTCAGCTAATTAGAGACTCCTTTGAGATTATCAAGATATTTATTTTTCCCTCCACCCCAGTAAGGGTAAGCTTATTGTATTATTAATGCACATTATTTGGTTACTTAAATTAGGTTTTCTGCAATTTGATCATCTAAAGCAAAGATTTAAATTGGAACCAAAGTCGGTTGATCCTTTCGGCTGGCTTGAGCTGGTGACGTGATGAAAGAAGGGGCACTGGTGCCATTGCTATTTCTTAATGTCTAGTTTTAGAACAAAGAGACAGAAGAATGCAAACTGGCACAGGGGAGGCATGCTTAGAAGACTACTGAGGAATTTGACAGTGGAGAGAATATTTATTAAGAGGAAAAACATGTATTATTTTTATCAAGTGTCTTTATGCAGGTGACTGTTGCCTGTCCTGTCTCCACAGCAAGAACTCTGCAATGGAAAGACTACATCTCCTAAGACTGATTTGAAAAAAGTGTAAGACAATCCCCCAGGACTTTGTCCAGACAATTTGTGTTGAATAGAGAAAGAGGTTACTATAGGCAGGAGTGGTCAGGGAAGGCTTCCTAGAAGAGGTAGTTTTGGTCTTAAGGTCTGAGTAGAGTGCACCAGGCGGACAGGAAAGAGAAAGGCCTCCCAAACAAGAGGCATGGAAAAAGCAAAGCCACAGAATTGTGAAAGGTCAAGATGCTTTCAATGGAAACTAACGAAAACGGCCTGGCTGGAGCAGAGACATTCAGGGATATAGTTTATTTTTTTTATTTTTTTATTTTTTAGGGATATAGTTTATTAAATATATTTAACAATTTGATCCAAAAGAGAGAGATGCCTTCTAACCGTACGCTTCTTTATCAGAAACTTGTTTTTCAACCAAAGATAATGATAATGTCTAACGCATAAGGGTAGATCTAAGCCACCAGAGCTATCATTATTATTATTTGTTAAAGATTTTATTTATTTATTTATTTATTTATTTATTTATTTATTTATTTTATTTATTTGAGAGAGAGCTAGCATAAGCAGGGGTAGGGAGAGGGACAAGCAGATTCTGCACTGAATGCAGAGCCTGACTTGAGCCTCGATCTCAGGACCCCAAGATCATGACCTGAGCTGAAATCAAGAGTTGGACACCTCACAGATTGAGCCACCCAGGTGTCCCTATCATTATTATTATTAAATGCAATATCCATGTGATTCAGAAAAAGCCCACCCTGGATGAACCACCATCCACCTTATCTAGGTTTATATCCCAACAGATGAAAACTCTCAAGTTTTTTAAGTAAGGGACATCTTACTCCAATGGAGCACCAACTACCCAGTCACCTTTATAGATTTCTCTAGTCAGTTCAGAATTTTATTCTGCGCATTATTTCATACCTTTTCCATCCTCTTTGAACATTCAATGAACTTCCATTCTTGAGATAGACCCGTGAAAAGGAGTTTTAGAAAGTGTCGGATGAATCCTAGTCACTACCAGGAGTTTGAAATAAAAGATCCCTAGCAACATTTTCTAGCCTCATTTTTTAGGAATTCACTTGTCTTTTCCTTTCCTAAATTTCTCCTTCCATAGTTTACACATATTGACTCCACAAATCTTTGATTTGTCTATTCTCCCCCAGTGGTTTGCTGCTAAATTGGCTCTTTGAAAAAAAAAAAAAAAAAAAAAGCCTGGATCTGTATTTTGTTGACTTCTGTAGTATAAATACTTCCACCATGGCCAATTTCAAGCTACCACCAGTTTGAAATATTTTACAACCAACCCGAGAAGCTGGGAGCTTGTTCTAGCTCTCTGGGCTATGTGCCTTGTACTGTGCTCCCTTCCCATTCTTCAGACGCTCTTCCCATGGGCCTCTACTCTCTGGCCTTTGTAGGGATTTTATGCTTGATAATGACAACAGCCAGGATCAGCTGAATGACCTTTTTAAAAAAAAAATTTTTTTTATTTACTTATTCATGAGAGACACACAGAGAGAGAGAGCAGAGATATAGGCAGAGTGAGAAGGAGGCTCCCTGTGGGGAGCCTGATGTGGGACTCAATCCCTGGATCCTGGGATCACTCCCTGAACAGAAGGCAGATGCTCAACCACTAAGCCCCCAGGCGTCCCTCAGCTGAATATCCTTAAATCACTCACCTTAGACCTATGGGCTGCTAAACCACATATTCCCCTATTCCATGTGTTAGGCTCACCTTTCCTCTCATGAAGGTCCACATTTTAACAGTACTGGGTAATGTTAGGGAAGCACAGCAAGCATCAAAAAGCTTCTCTTTTCAACAAAATCCTGGTTCCTTAGCATTCTGGGCATAGTTCTCTTGCACACTCCACAAGAGACAACTCTTATCCCTTATGCACTCCCCTTCAGTGATAAACATTAATGTATATGCAAATATTCAGGTATCTTGTCAAAATGAAGATCCTAATTCACGAGTGAGGTGGGCTCCAAGAGACAGAAGTTTTAACAAGTTCAGAAACCATGTGTGTGCTGCTAGTCCAATGACTATACTTTGAGATCAGACATGATACCCTGTAAGGCCATTCCTAACTCTGGTTGGAGAATACGGTTGCTCATCTAATGGGGAACCTTGATTCTATCTGCCTTTTGGGCAGGGTTTTTCATCTGCACTCAACAGTTCTGAGGATGCTGGTGGTCTCTCCCAGACTTTCAGCTCTGTGGCCCCACTGTCCTCATCTTGTGCCATATCTTGACTCAGTTCTCAACTGCATCCCATCCTGGCAAAGTCAATATCCTCTGCTCCTCACATGTCATCTTCAAAGCATCTTTTTGCTCACCCTTTCTTTCCCCCTAACTCACCTCCCTTTCTAGCTCATTCTCACTTCCCAGGCTGACATTCCCTGCCTCCAGGTCCCCAATCTAGTTTCACCAGTGCTCTTAGCATGCCTGAGTTTTTTATTGGGTCTCTGTGTGGTATTGCTTTTCCATTTGCATTCTCATGTCATTCCATTTATATCTTCAAGAATAGAAGTCACGACTTTTCTCCCGTTTTCCCTCTTCTCTGAGTCATGTAGGTCCCCCCCATGGAAGCAACACTCCTAAGTATCAAGCAGTGTCTTCTGGTGTCTCATCTTCCCTGTTCCTAAGTCCTTCCTTGATTAAGTGATGCATCTTTCTCTATGCTGCAGACTTCTCTTTCCTCTGTACCTAATATAGACCTTAGTCCCTCTCAGCTTCATCATATGAGGGAGCATGGAGTTAAGAGTATAGACATTGGGGTGACAAGGTCTTGCCTGAGCTCAAATTCTACTTTCATCTTTTATTAGATATGCATATTCAGGTAGGTGATATTTTGCCTGTCAAAAACTGTTTCTTTGAAAAAAGGGAATATCATGAACAAACCAATCCCAAGAGTCTCCTAGATTTGGGTGGACACTGGCCCTGGTGGAGACTTCATGGCTTGTGATGGCACTTGCCAGGCAGCTACAGTCTCATATAGTGGTTGGCCCATTTATTTTTTAATCATGAGGAATTTAGAGTAGCTCAGCATCAAGCAGAACCTCATATCCATGTTCTATTAATAGTGCCTGGTTCCTGGCTTGATTCTTGGAACCTTTTTGCCCAGATCCAGTACTGGTTTTGTCCTCGTAAGTTGCTGAATAATGTTGTACTTTCTTCTCCTGAGTCCTCCCATTCATTTATTTACCTACTGTATATCTGCTAGTATTCTAGAAACAAAGGTTTAAATCTTCCTCTTGAGTCCTATTTCAAGCCTGAGTCCCCCTCCTTCCACAGCCAGATTTCCCTAATGACAACTACTGAGCACGTGACACCTCTTATCACTCCAGGTGAGGATTCCCTCTCCACTAGAAGCAACAGTTCAAGATATCAACACACTCCATGATGGAAAGTCTTCAAGAAAGATGCAACTCATCTAGGCACTGGATGGAACAATGTGTTATGCCCATAGAGAAGAGACAGAGCAAGATCAGCTTCAGTTATGGGTACTGGTCCCTCGTGGCCAGCAGATCTCATCCTGTAGCTGATGCAGGGAGATGGTCTGCATGAATCCTTCTCATGCTGCGGGTCAAGGACCTGATTCCCTCCCTACCAGGAATAAATATAATAGTGGGGTTGACCAGGTGCTGTATGACATACAGACTTAAGCAGAACAATGAAGGCATATTTATTCTAAAATAGGAAAAGATATTCCCACATGATGTGATTGGCTCAGCACAAGCTGTAGGTACTCTTTATCTCCTGGTAAGAGGTCTTCCAGGGCCAAGGCCTATTCTTACATGACCCTCCAGGACTTGAAAGACCACATGCCAATGATTGCCTTTCTCCATGACTATCTCCCAGAATCATAAGATTCTTAAAGTTGAAGGAGGTCTTCAGGGTCATTCCATCTACTTCCCCATCCATACAATTTGCCCATTGTCTATCATATAGAATTTGGCTGCCTGGCATCACAATGCTGCCCCATTAGCTACCCAATTCCTATGCCATGTCTCACCGAACCCACCCAGCTACCAGCCATCTATGCATCTGGTGAAAACAGTAAGCTCACTCTCTGCTCCTCCTCATTCAACAGACAGCCGCATCTTCTGGTGCAGTGCCAGCTGCATCCCTGAGACACGATGGTGAAGGTTGGAGTGAACGGATTTGGCCATTTTGGGGGCCTGGTCACCAGGGCTGCTTTTAACTCTGGCAGAGTGGATATTGTCTCCATCAATGACCCCTTCATTAACCTCAACTACATGGTGTACATGTTCCAGTATGATTCTACCCACGGCAAATTCCACCACACGGTCAAGGCTGAGAACGGGAAACTTGTCACCAATGGGAAGTCCATCTCCATCTTCCAGGAGCGAGATCCCGCCAACATCAAGTGGGGTAATGCTGGTGCTGAGTATGTTGTGGAGTACACTGGGGTCTTCACCACCATGGAGAAGGCTGGGGCTCACTTGAAGGGCAGGGCCAAGAGGGTCATACTCTCTGCTCCTTCTGCTGGTGCCCCCATGTTTGTGATGGGCGTGAACCACGAGAAGTATGACAACTCCCTCAAGATTGTCAATGCCTCCTGCACCACCAACTGCTTGGCTTCTCTGGCCAAAGTCATCCATGACCACCCCGGCATCGTAGAGGGCCTCATTACCACCATCCATGCCATCACTGCTACCCAGAAGACCATGGACGGCCCCTCTGGGAAGCTGTGGCATGACGGCCGAGGGACTGCCCAGAACATCATCTCTGCTTCCACTGGTGCCACCAAGGCTATGGGAAAGGTCATCCCTGAGCTGAACAGGAAGCTCATTGGCATGGCCTTCCGTGTCCCCATCCCCAATGTGTCAGTTGTGGATCTGACCTGCCGCCTGGAGAAAGCTGCCAAATTTGACGACATCAAGAAGGTGGTGAAGCAGGCATCAGAGGCCACCCTCAAGGGCATCCTGGTCTACACTGAGGACCAGGTTGTCTCCTGTGACTTCAACAGTGACACCTACTCTTCCACCTTCGACGCCGGGGCTGGCATTGCCCTCAATGACCACTTCGTCAAGCTCATTTCCTGGTCTGACAATGAGTTCAGCTATAGCAACCGGGTGGTGGATCTCATGGTCCACATGGCCTCCAAGGAGTAAGAGCCCCTTGGACGACCAGCCCAGTGAGAACAAGAGGAAGAGAGAGGCCCTCAGCTGCTGGGGAGTCCCTGCCCCAACTTAATCCCCCAACACACTGAGAGAATCTCCTGACCTTCAATTTACATCCCAGACTTCCTAAGGAAGGGGAGGGGTTTGGGGAGCCCTACCTTGTCATGTACCATCAATAAAGTATACTGTACCCAGCCAAGAAAAACCCCCAAAAACGAAAACAAATACCACTAGGCTGAAATTCTGACACAGGAGAGATTGAATACGCAGATAGGCAACGATAAGGCCATATATGACAACAGGACACTAGCCCACAATTTCTGCAGCAGCCAATCCAGGAAACTAAATCTCAGCCTATGTCACAATAAGTCCAGAATGACTGGGTCTTGGTCAGTGACTACCAACTCCCCTATTTTTTTTTTTATATCCCTGTTTCCAATTCAGAACCAATCAGAGTTTGCTAAATATGCTTTCCAAACCAACTTCATAAGATGGCCCACTTCTGGTTAGCTAGCCTCTAGCTTTCCTATGCCCAAACACTCCAATCAGAGCACTTCTGAAGACTTCTCTCTATTAGACTATAAAGCTTTTCCATTCCCCCACCTGCTTTGAGTCTCTGCCAAATGCCAGTGAAGGTGGCTGACTCCCTCCCTATAGCTAGCTGTGGATAAATAGTGTCTGTTTGTTCTTATTTGGGTGGTCTTCGTTTGTTTCTATACATTAGTGGACAACAAGTTAAACGAATTTGCAATCATCTCATAGGTTACGGACCTTGTGAAATGAAACCTATAACTAAAGCATCTTAAAAGTAGTCTGAGGGGAGTAGAAGTGCATTTTTAGATTTCTTCCCAGATTCATGAAGTCGTAATTGACTTAACACATTGCATTTGTTTAAGATTTACAACATAATGATTTGATGATGGTATATGTTGCAAAATGATTATCATAGTAAGTTTGGTTAACATCCATCACCTCACATAGTTATGATTTTTTTTCTTGTGATGAGAACTTCTAAGGTCTAATCTCTTAGCAACTCTCAGATATACAATACAGTGTTGTTGACTATAGTAAAGATTGCATATTTGAAAGTAATGTACATTACATCCACAGAATTTTTTTTATCATTTAACTGGAAATTTGTATCTTTCGACTACCTTCACTTATTTCCCCCACCTACACCCCTGTTTCTGGACTTCCAATCTGTTCTCTGTTTCTGTGAGTTCAGATTTTTAAAATTCCACACAAAATTGAAATCATATAGTACTTGTCTTTGTATGTCTGATTTATTTCACTTATCATTAATGCCCTCAAACTCCATCATGCTGCAAATGACAGGAATTCCTTTTTATGGCTGAATAATATTTCATTGTATAACTATACTGCATTTTCTTTATCCATTCATCTATCGATGGAGACTTAGGCTATTTCCATGTCTTGACTATGTGAATGATGCTACCATGAGCATGAGGGTGCATATATCTCTTCAAGATAGTGATTTAATTTCCTTCAGATATGTATCCAGATGTGGAATTGCTGGATTATATTATAGTTCTTTTTTTTTTATTTTTTTGAGGGATGTTCATACTGTTTTCTATAGTGGCTGCACCAATCTACATTCCCATCAACAGGGCACAAGGGTTCTGTTTCCTCTACAATCTCTCCAACACTTGTTATCTCTTTTATTTTGGATAATAACCATTCTAACAGGTGTGAAGTGATCTTGTTGTAGTTACGATTTGTCTGATAATTAGTTAACGTTGAGCAACTTTGGATGTACCTGTTGGATATTTGTATGTCTTTTTTGGAAACTGGCTATTAAGTTCCTCTTCCTGTTCTTTTAAAAAAAATGATTCATTTATTTATGTGAGTGGAGGGGTGAAGAAGGGATAGAGGGAGAGGGAGAGAAATCCTCAAGTGGACTCCTTGCTGAGGGTGCAGCCTGACTAGGCTACATCCCAGACCCCTGAGATCATGACCTGAGCTGAAATCAAGTGGGACACTCAACCAACTGAGCCATCCAGATGCCCCTCTTCTCCCTATTTTTTAATTGGATTTGTTTTTTTGCTGTTTTTGTTTATTTGTTTTGCTATTTAGTTGTATAGAACTGCATTTAAAAATTATTTAAGTTGTATAGAAATTTATGGTAATGTGAATAGCCATACAGCAGAGAAAATTTGGCTAGTGGTAAAACGAAAGAAAAAGACACATGCTGTTTCTGAAGGATATGCTATATACCACCAAGCCAGATTAAACATAAGGATAATATTTTTGTAATATAGATTATAAAACTGGCAAAGAGATAAATTCTAGTAAAAGACGTAACTATGAAATATCTGCTAGAAATCAAATTCTTTTCAAAGTAGGGAATCAGATGCATTTCCACTTGCTTTGCTAATAAAACTATAAAACCCAAAGATTGTGTGGAAAAGGGGAGGAATCAAAGCTAATAGTTACCTTCTTCTTAGAAAGTTTTGAAAATATGGTAATAACTGAATGAATTGAGTTGAAGTGAACTGGAGAATGCTCAGATTTGCAAGCAACAGACTAGGAAAAATAGCTGGATCTAGGCAACGTTTTTCTACAATAGTCTTATAAAAATTAGTTCAATCACCGTTAGAGATTTAACAGCCCATTTTTTTCTTCTACTGAACATTACAGCTAAAAATGTCCTTACATTTACATACAAAGCAGTGAGGTGTAAAGTCATGTTATTTTAGCATATGGTCCTATTTCTGCAATGCTAATTTGGTAGATATTTTAGGCAGTTAGTGCAAACACTGAAATAAGAAAATCTATCACCTACATTCTACAACAGTTATAGTTCCCACTTAGAGTTAATGTTTTCAAATTGTCCGCACTTCATTTTAATCAACTTTTATTTTCTATTTTCTTATTATCACTTTACTGAGTCAACGTATGAAGTTTGTATTTAAAAAACAATGTTGCTCATGATTTCAGTAGCTTAGTAATCAGTTCTCTCTAACTAGATGGAAAGAAATTAATCTCGAGATCAGGGACCAAATCTTAAAGGTCACCCAAATGCATCTCTCAGCATGCATACATTCCCGAATTTCAGCTATAATTGCACTTTAATGTAACAGCTACAGATATGAAGAGAAGATATTACAAAAAGCACCTTAGGTCACATCTGCACTAAGCAAATTACTAGCATTCTCGACTGAGTTATTTTTTTCACTGAAAGATCAAAATTATTCTATTTTTTTGGACAGGTAAATACAGTTCACCAAAAAAATATTTGCAATCATTAAATAAATATCTAGCTGTCAACTATGCATAAGAACTGTGCTTGCTACTATAAAACAGGCTGAAGATGAAAAATTTGTTTTCCAAGTTGCTCAAGTTTTAAAATATATTATCTATAAATGTTTCTCTTAAAGGCATTCAATCTATGTATCTTAGAATGCCATAAAAATGGCTACGGTTTTGTTCATTTGGTGCAAGTTCTGTGAAACTTAGGCCAAACCAATTCTACTTTTTATTTTTTAAATTTTTTTCCAATTCTACTTTTTAAAAAAATTAAATATTTCTCCAATATGTTTTTTGGGGGCTTAAGTTATCTGAAAAATATGTTTGAAGCAGTGCCCAGAAAGCACAACCAGACAAACAGAAAACATTCATTTTGTGAATAGTTTCCTGCTTATTTAGTATGTGGGCAGCTGGGTATCTGATGAAATGCACATTAAGGTATCAAAGTCTCCATCAAAGTCTCAGTCCTAAAAAAAAAAAACAAAAACAAAAAAAAAAACAAAGTCTCAGTCCTGTGTGTGTGCGCACAGTACTTCCAGGACTGGGAGGCTATTGACTGTGAAATGCACCATGGATTCAGGAACAGAAATTTGGTGAAAAAAAGAAACCACTCTATAAAATGTGTACTTTGTTATAAATATTAAAATAAAGAGAAAGGTACATGTCAGAATGCAGATAATTTAATATTATCATAAACACATGCATATATATAATCAATTTTTCTCCTAGCATTTCTCTCTCTCTCTCTCTATATATATATATATATAGATATATCGAGAGAAATATCTGTTAATGTTGTTCTTTCTCTTTCACACACACACACATACACACACAAACACACACATCACCTAAGTCGGAAAACCTCCACATCACAGTAAATATATTTCAGTTTCACATCCTGACTAACACATGCCATCAGTAGAAGCACACTTCTCACCTAAGTGACGCAATTACACAGTTTGGGTGCCATTTATCACGCTTTAAATATTATGGTGCAAACGATGATTTCAGTGTGACAATATCATGCAGAATTTTAATTTATGGCACTTGGGAAATTCCCAAAGTATGTGAAAAGCTTCTAAATATCACATGTGCACATGATGACTAAGTATAAATAACAAAGAACGATCTTATTGATTTTCATTGTGTTTAACAGTATTTAAATTATATCACAAATGAAACTGCATTATTTCTGTTTTGAATTATATAATTTAAATTATTTAGGGCCAATCACTTTCTAAAACTCATAAAGTAAAGAGGTTATATGTGACATTTTGAGGGGAAAGTTAAACATGTCTCCTAACCACAGGAGGAAAATATAAGGCAAGGGATGAAAGATAAACAAGAACAGAAGATGACATAGCCATCTGTCAGCCTCCCAAAGGACATGTTGGTTTTTATGATGGTGCTTTCTGTTTTCTTTTTCAGAGCTTTGCTAGGCAGCATGCTGCTCAGTTAGCAGCAGTCAAGTATAGGTGTAAGACAGTCACAATTAATAATAGTTAACTGCTTTTAGGTATCCCTAATATATAACCTGGCTTAGCCTAACACAGTTTGGACAATGCTTACAACTTTAAAGCACAGGGGCACCTGGGTGGCTCAGTTGGTTAGGTGTCTGCCTTCGGCTCAGGTCATGATATCAGGGTTCTGGGATTGAGCCTCACATCTGGCTCCATGCTCAGTGGGGGGTCTGCTTCTCCCTCTCCCTCTGTGTTCTCTCTCTCTCAAGCAAACAAATAAAAAACAATGCCCCCCCCAAACCAAAACCACAATGAGATATCACCTCACACCTGTGAGAATGCCTACAATGAAAAACGTAAGAGACAAGTGTTGGCGAGGACATGGAGAAAAAGGAACTCTTGTGCACTGCTGGTGGGAATGCAAACTGGTGCAGCCACTGTGCAAAACATTATGAAGAGTTCTAAAAAATTAAAAACAGGGTTACCCTATGATCCAGTAATTGCACTACGGGGTCTTCTTTTACCCAAAGAATACGAAAACACTACATCAGAGGAATACGTGCATCCCTATGTTTGTTAAAGCATTAATTACAATAGCCTTAATTACAAAGCATTAATTACACTTGGACATGGAAATAGCCCAAGTGTCCAATAGATGAATGGATAAAGGAGATGTGGTGGCACATATACAAGGGATAAAAAAATGAAATCCTGCCATTTGCAGCAACATGGGTGATCAAGAGAGTGTAGTGCTAAGTGAAATAAGTCAGAGAAAGATAAATACCAAATTATTTCATGCCTATGTGTGGAATTTAAAAAACAAAACAAATGAACAAAGGAAAAAAAGAGAAAGAAAGAAATCCCAAAACGGACTCTTAACCATAGGGAACAAACAGATGGTTACCAGAGGGAGATGGGTGGGATGATGGGTGAAATAGGTGAAGGGGATTGAGAGTACATTTATCTTGACAAATACTGAATAATATATGGAACTGTCGAATCACTATATTGTATGCCTGAAATGAATACAACACTGCATGTTAACTACACTGGAATTAAAATTCTACATCTACAAATATATATATATATACATATACATATATATATGTACAAGTAGATAGATATATAAAGAATGTGCTCTGATAAAGGGGCTTTTCTAGAAAACAGCTATTCATTGCAGTAACCTAAGAGCTTGAGTAATTTTTTCTTTTTATGTTGACTTAAATTTCTATAAATCTTATCTTAAAATTACAAATTGATGTGTGTATATTTTAAGTGTGCAATTTGATGAATTAAAAACTGCATATATCCACGTAACCAATCATGATATAGAACATCTCCACCCAGAAAGTTCCTTTAGGCTCCGCTCTCTTCCAAGCAATCTCTACACCCACAGGCAATTATTGTTCTGATTCCAATCACCACAGATTCCTATCACTGTGTTCTTGAGTTTTGTATAAATGGAATCATAATGTATGTATTCTTTTATGTATGGTTTCTTAAAAATGGCACGGGAAGATACAGCTATCTACCAGTAACTATGCCCAAAGCGGTTGCTTAACTCTTAACAAAATTTCATAATGACTAAGGGTTTTTTTGAGAATGGTGATCTTACACTCTACTATAAAGGGAATTCAGGGGATCCCATATCAGTCTCCCATTCCACTTAATTAAGAAGCTATTAGAACCCTTAACCAGTGTGCATGGAGAATAGCATCCATGTTGGTCCCACCTTTATGGTGTATGTGATCTGTGTCGCACAGGTATGGATCTTTGTGCAAATGCTGAGTTTCTCTTCAAAGATCATAGTTTCAAGATTTGGTCTTTGCAGGATGCATATTCTTATGAATTGCCCTTAAGCATGGAGCCTTTATTATTTAGCTAACCTGAGAATTCCTGCAGTTATTTCTAACACAGGTTTGCTGTCTTCTTCTCTGGAGCTGGGGATGAGGTAGGTTTCATTATGTTTTCCTGGGACAAAGGAAAGCCTTCGCTATCTAGTTTCCTTATAAAATATCTTACTGCTTGAAGAAGCTTTTGAGCGACATCTTTATGCTTCCTCTAATCAACAGCTGCACAGAATTTCTATTTAATTAATTTTCTTCTGAAACGGTATGGGTTACCTACGGTGCAAGAAGCCTGGAGCAGTGGGAGGCTGTGAGAGGGACCCAAGTGTGGGTCTTTCTAAAGACGGTGGTGATGATAGTGGCCTAGAAATGTTATGGCATTTCTTTGGCTCTCCAGATATGAGAATTAATGAATGAATGATTTTTAAATAATGCCTGTGAAGATGGAGTGCCTGGGTGGTTCCGTTGTTTCAGCATCTGACTTTGGATTCCTTTCAGCTCATGAGCTCATGGGCTTGGGATCCAGCCCCAGGAGGGCTTCATGCTCAGGACAGTCTGCTTGGGATTCTTTCTTCTTCCCTCTCCTTACACCTCTGCCCCTCTCCGCAAGCACACACATACACACACTCTCTCTCTCATAAATAAATAAAACTTTACAAACAATGCTTGCAGAGGTACTAAGGTACCCAACTGCAGATTCCCCCACCTTTAAGCTATTCTTCTGCCTAACAGTACATTCAGGTGAGTGAGCGAGTGAGTGGCGCTTACTAGATGATGACTGATGCCTACCCTGAGCTATGAGCTACATATATGCTCCAAACAAGTGAGCACACGATCAGTAAACTGCCCCCCTGCTGGATTGTTAAATAGGGCTGTGTTAGCCTCCCAGACTTGAAAAGAAATGCAGGCAATAACGTCCTAGCGAAGCTTGGCCCATGTAGCAAGCGGGTGACCTTAGCTGATGGGCTCTCTCTCAGCTCCTTCCCCGCATGAACACCTGTCAACATGTGTGCCTTTTTTCTCCCAGTGGTCAACTTTTGGATATTTTAGTTAGTCCGTGATGGCAAAGGTCTTCCTTGTTTGAGGCTCCAGGCAGAACTTAATCACAGCAGCTCAGGGCTGGAATGGCCTTAAAGGTCTGGTTAAATCAAGGCTGCTGGGATTCAGATTTGTGCTTTGTGACACCTCCGTCTACAATGCCACTGGACACCCTCTTTATCACAGTGGTTGAAGGAGGGAGAAAATATTTCACTTGGTTCAAAGTGGGGGTGGGAAGAAAAAGGGAGGTAAGCGGGCAGGAATGGAGGCATCGAGGCTTAGGAGGAGGATAAGATAGGCCTGTGAGGACAGGAGACTGGGACAGATCTGGGGAGGGCAGTGAGAAGCTCAAGACCTCTGACCCTTCACCCACAGTGAAGACTGATGAGAAGGAAGAGATCAGGACCCGGGGAAGAATGTGGGCCATGAGCCACAGGCAGGAGAGAGGTCTGTGAGCAGCCTTCCCCCAGCGAGCACCACCTTGGCATGAGGTGGCCACTGTGCAGATGCTGAAGTCCTCTTTCGGCCGGCTCTGTGGCAGTCATTCAAGCTTTTTTTTTTTACATTTTTTTTTTTTTTTTTTATGATAGTCACAGAGAGAGAGAGAGGCAGAGACACAGGCAGAGGGAGAAGCAGGCTCCCTGCAGGAGCCTGATTCAGGACTCAATCCCAGGACCTCGGGATCATGACCTAAGCCGAAAGCAGACGCTCAACTTCTGAGCCCTCCAGGCGTCCCATCATTCAACCTTCTTTTTTTTTGAAGCCAAATCTCTCTAGTCATTTCTGAAAGAAGAAAAAAAATTGACGAGGAGCTGTGCTTTTTCCTTCAGAACTGATATGAGTGAACCCACTATATTTTTCATTAGTAAAAGCAACCACAACCTAAGAGCAGCCAGTGTGGGGTTGAGGAACGAATGCTACTTTAATACATTTTGTCCATCTGCGATGTTGTTGACGATATTGGCAAAGGATAGGTGTGGTCTGTCCAGCAGCGACACGTAAAGATTTGTCAACATACCACTACCCCCTAGACATACATTTCAGAAAGTTGCGTGGGGCCTTCACTCATTTACAAGGCCAACGAGAGCTAGCTCACGAACTCTATGTGTTTCAGGAATAGATGCAGACGGATTTCTCAGCAGGCGCCTCTTCTGGAACTGCTCACCCCAGCCAGGCTCTCCCCTTTCTCAAAACCTGGGTCCAACCTTCTGGGCAGTACCTGCATGCGTGAACCAGTCACAGGCATATGTCTGTATTCAAATATCCTGGTTCAAATCCTGCTTCCACCACTTACCGGTTGTATACACTTTGGATGTGTTTCTATTGTTGTTTTTAGAGAGAGTGTGGGAGAGAGCGTGGTGGGGCAGAAGGAGAGGGAGAGAATCTCAAGCAGATTCCACATGCAGTGCGGAGCAGGATATGGGGCTGCATCTCATGACCCGGAGATCATGACCTGAGCTGAAACCAAGAGTCGGATGCTTGACCAACTGAACCAGCCAGGTGCCCCAAGAATGTACTTCTTCTATTTCTTCATCTACAAAACAGAAAATATGGTACCACGGGGTCTTTGTGAGAATCAATTTTTTTTTCAATTTTATTTGAATTCAGTTAATTGACATATAGTGTATTGTTAGTTTCAGAGGTAGAGGTCGGTGATTCATCCATCTTGTATCACACCCAGTGCTCATCCCATCACATGCCCTCTTTAATGTCTATCACCCATTGTCCCTCTCTTCCCCTATGATCCTCTGTTTTGTTTCTTAAATTCCACATATGAGTGAGATCATAGGATGATTGTCTTTCTCTGACTGACTTATTTCACTCAGCATAATACCCTCTGGTTCCATCCACGTCGTTGCAAATGGCAGGATCTCACTCTTTTTTGATGGCTGAGTAGTAGTCCATTATAGATATATATGCCACCCCCTCTTTAATTATTTATAAAACACATACCACAGTATCTGAGGCTCAGTAAATATCATCGTCATCATCATTGTCTCAGGTTTTTTCCCCACTCAGTTTCTGTTTTCTCTGTCTTTTGCCCTCAACTCACAGGGCCAGAACTGGCAGCAGCAGCCCCGTCTCATGACTGACATTGGTATGCTAGACCAATGTATGCCCGAAGCACAGCATTCCAGCAATACCAGGGCTAGAAAGGAACATCCTTCACCAGATCTTTTTGAACATTTTATTTTACTTTTTAAAAGATTTTATTTATTCATGAGAGACACACAGAAAGAGGCAGAGATACAGGCAGAGGGAGAAGCAGGCTCCCTCTGGAGAGCCCCATGTGGGACTCAGTCCCAAGACCCCAGGATCACAACCTTGGCTTGGCCAAAGGCAGATGCTCAACCACTGAGCCACCCAGGTGCCTCCATTTTATTTTATTTTAAAGATTTTATTTATTTATTTATTCGAGAGAGAGAGTGATCATGAGTGGAGGGAGGGGCAGAGGAAGAGGGAGAAGCAGACTCTCCGCTGAGCAGGGAGCCAGAAACAGGGGCTCAAGCCCAGGACTCTGGGATCATGACCTGAGCTTCAGCTCAGATGCTGAACCAACTGGGCACCCTTTTCAAACATTTTAAACTAAGCAATAAAGCAGGTTTGGATGGTACATATTTATTATACTATTAGTCTGATGGGGGAGTGGTACCCAGTTAGGGTACTCTAGACTAATTTTTAGCTAAATAATGACACCTGGGAATTTTCTGAGTAGCACATCAAGTCATATGCTCCTTCTTCATATCAGGTGGCTTGTAAGCTTCTGGAAACAGGAAAGCCACTCTGGTATCCAGTCTAATGTGGGAGAGAAGAACATGCATAGGCAAGTAATGGTAACATCATGTGGTCATACTGCCATTCAGACAGATGATAGTACTGGTTGTGACAGATACTGTTGATTGTGTTCCTGCTCTGTGTCTGGCATAATACTAGTCAGTTCCCAACTTGAGACATATTTAATTTTCATGACTACACTTCAAGATAGTGCTTATTACCCCAATGATGCAGATGAGAAAGCTAATGCAAAGTGGTTCCAGGTCACTGACCTACCAAGGGACAGAGCTACTGTGGCAACTTTTAATTTAGGTCTGTCTGACTCCAAAGCTACTAATCCACACTGGGTGCTAGGAGGCTGTGAGAGACATGGTTAGGGCATGAAGAGTGATGGATTTCACAAGGAAGAGAAGTAGGGGAAGCCTCACAAAGGAGATGGATTTGACCTTGTAGAATAAGGTCAAATAGGAAAGAAAGAGCATTTTAGCAAGAGGCTATGTAAGCAAAGATACGGAAGCACACTGCATCTGGGAAACTGTGACACAGAGGCACAGTGTGATGGTGGCACTGAGCACATGGGATGGGGCTACAGTCCCTTATCACTGGAGTAGCATGTCCTAGCACTGGAACTAGCACCTCACTTCACTCACAACCTCCAGTGTAGACCATGTTGCCTTGTCCCATCTGGCACCCCAGTTCCAATCTGTTTCTACTTTCCTCAACCCCCAGGTCTGTGCGACCAGACACTTAATACTGCCCTTCTGAGACAAACCCCTTACTCTTTTCCTGATCATCGTCAATTCCTCCAACTAGTCTGCTTCCAGAAGTTCAAGCAATTGACCCATCCAATCTACCTTGAGAGTGAAGACATCCATGTGCTATTTCCTAGACCCAGAATTGGGCTTGGATTTTACCCTGTAGGCCAGGGATTCTCACTAAGGATACATGGACAGGCTCCAGGGAATACTGAACCACTGGAATCTAGGAAAAACACTGTAAATGAACTATTAAAGGGATACGAAGCTTTCCTTAGATTCCCAAAGGGAAACAAGACTTTCGCAAAAGATCAAAAACCATAGAAATGCTGCACTGTTCAATACTGTAGCCACTAGCTACATGTGGTGATTTAAGTGATCTAAAATTTAAAAAAAAAAAGATCTAAAATTATATAAAATTAGAAATTCAGTTTCTCAGTCTCACTAACCACATTTCAAATGCACATGTAGACATCAGCCAGCAAAGATTACAGGACATTTCCATCATTGCAGAAAGTTCTATTGGATAGTGCTGGCATAGATAATGAGGTGGCCCTGAAGATGGCAAAGGGGGGACACCACCTGTGGTGTACCTGACAACAAGTGGAGGACAGATCTGGGGAAGGAAAAGCTATGAATGAGTCTGGGAGTCTCTGGGAAGAATCAATCTTATACAGTAGTGATGGGAATGGAGAGGAGCTCACAAGTATGAGAAATGTGTCAGAGCCCTCGGTGAAGGACTGGATGAGGGGATAGAGGCAGAGAAAGAAGCCAAAGCCAACTCTAAGCTTTCTAATTTGGAAAATGCCCACATGGGTTCCTCTCCAGCTTCCCTCTCCTACTGCTCCCTTCTCATTCTTTTTCAACACCCTGGGTCAGGTCCTGGGTCAGGGCCCTCACCCTGCTGTTCCCTCTGCCTAGAAATTTCTTCTTCTTCTTCTTCTTCTTCTTCTTCTTCTTCTTCTTCTTCTTCTTCTTCTTCTTCTAGGGATCCAAATGTCTTCTTCCCTCACCAGCATGAGTGACTAGGAGACAGGGAGACAGTGACTGTCACAGAAGCAGGTGTGAGGGTGAAAAAGCTGATGAGTCATTCTGCTGATGGGAGTCTCAAGGGGCCAACAAAATGCTGAGTCACCACGGATCAGCGATGCACATTCACTAAAGAAAGGCAGATGGTCACTACCAGGCCTGGCAGTGCGCGGCATCTGCAAACTGCTCTCTTACTCCAGGTACCCAAGGCCCTCAAGCATTCACCATCTTTTCAAATCTTCTCTCAGGAAATGTCCTGATACATGTATCAATACTGAGTTCTAGAACAGTAAGATGTACAGTCTGTGAGCCAACCCCTGTGCTTTTCATTTTGATGTGGGAAAGGTTCCTGAGCCAGAAGACCGAGTCTCTAGTGGTGGATTCTCACGCATCGCTGACAAATCTGGTGAGAACATACTTCCCCTACTCCTTCTAACCCTGATACCTCATAGGTGGCCTTCTGATCTCCTTAGGAGCTGACTAAAGCCCCTTTTAAAGGCGTTTAGCAAAGGGTGGACAGAAAAATTCTTTGTGACTAACTCCCCATTACTCAGAAAATGTAAGTGGATCAAACGTCCCATCCCCTCATCCTCTGAGCATGTTGGTAATCACAATGTTACTGTATAATGTGAAAATTTCCAAATAGAACTAAACTCAGGTCTATAAATATACATGATTAAGGCTTCAAATATAGCACTGCTTTATTTTCATGGGGGCTATTTCTGTGTGGTGATTGCCTGGCTGATTTGCAATTTCAGAATACAAATGGCTTTTCTCCATAACTAATGGGAAACTTGGCAGGGTGCTGCACACCCAGGCCCTCCTGAAAAAGTCTGTTAAATGGTGGTAAGTGCTCTTCTTCTGAATTACATAAGCAGAGCTGACAAAAGGCAACAGTACAACTCCAGAGCCTGCTAAAGTGAAATAGTGTTTGTTTGGTTTCCCTTCCTATGCTAGAAGAATACTGACTCCTCTGGTAATAAATAATGAAATGATTATGAGCACATAACCCTATGATAGTCTAAATTAAAAATCCTATGGTACAGATGAGGAGTAATGCCAATGGAGATTTCTCCAACACTGGATTTACCAGTAGCTAAAAAAATGTTTAAATAAGAATGGAGTAAATAAATTCATAACCTTGGGACAAAACCGAAAAGGGAATGCCTGAAGCCGCACTCTATGGCTGTTATAAGCAAAACACGGACTAAAATGTTTATTATCTCCATCTAATAGGGAGGACGGTATAATTATGACCTTTGGTGATCTCAATACCATAAAGCAGCTTTTCTAATATTATCATGGACAGTACAGCCTACCTCTGAGCCAGGCCCTTGCAGATAAATATAACAAAACGGTTAGAGGATGAGGTACTTTGGAGTCAAAGTTCAAATCCCAGTTCTCTCACTTACGCATTTTCTGACTTTGGAAAGTAAGGCTTAGAAGAGTTTTCTCAAATATACAATGGGGATTTTAAAGTAAAACCTGCGTCTTAGGGTTATTGACAAACTAAAATGAGAGAGCATATAAAAGCACAGTAAATACCTGGTAAACATCTTTCATATTTTGTCTAAAAGTCTATCTTCAGTGTCTCTCATTGATTTGTGAGCCTTCTCCTGGCTCCGTTGTCCCTCTTCCTGGAGAACCTTAAAACATTTGTTCCCGCCAGGCACTTTTAAGGATGTAGTCAGACCAGGTGTTGAATTAGAACTCAAGTCAATCGCAGGGCCCCAAACCTTGTGTGGAAGAAACAGACCTAGCTACAGTAGTTGTTTTCATTAGGACAGGACTTTAGGTTAGGAGGCAGAATTAGAGAGAAGTTAATAAAGTTTAGGTTTTAAGACTCCTCTCGTGGATGGCCCCTTGTAAGACATTATGCCTGATTTTGTATTAATAAATTAGCATCCTTTTTCTTAAGGATGGCCCTTAAAATTGTATATGCTTTGGGCTCACCAAGACTAGCAAGTGCTCCTATCTATTGCGTAAGTTCCAAGCACACCTGGCAGCAGGGCTGACCTGAAGCTGTGGATCACAGGGCTGCCTTGGGTGTCTGACTTCCATCTTCTGCTGTTGAGTCCCACCGATGGTCAGAGATCAGGGATAAAGCCACACCTGCAGGTGAGGTCTAGAGGTTCCTTGAAGCAAAGATGAGTCAAGTGGTATCAGGAATGAGGCAGGGTCTGACCACGCTGAGGATTAAGGATAATTTTTCTGCAACAGTTCAACTCCAGAGCCTGCTAAAGTGAAATAGTGTTAGTTTGGTTTCTCTTCCTAATACTGACTCATAAGTTAAAGTTCAGTAAAAGAAATAAGATGTTACAAAAATAGGTACAATAGGGTATTAAATCAGTGTTTCTCAAATGGGATCCAGTCCAGCTCTGATGCTGTAGCCTGACCAAAACTCACTGAGAACTACTTAAAATGCTAGATTAAAGGGGGAAAAAAATCTGCCAGAGGCACTAGAAATCTGCTGAGATACCCAGGACGTGAAGGAAGGGAAGCTAACTGAGGAAATCCTCACTTTTTGCACAGTGATTTTCCTCTAGGGGCATGTAGTGGACTGAACGTTTGTGTCCTTCACAAATTCACATGTTGAAATTTGAACCCCCAGTGTTATGGTATTTGGAGGTGGGGGCTGTGGGAGATGATTAGGCCATGAGGGTGGAGCCCTCATGTATGAATTAGTGCTTGCAGAAGGGACCACAGAAAACATTCTTGCCCTCTTTCCAACAGTGAAAAGATTGTACTTTATGAAACAAAGTGAGTTTTTACTGGACCTGGATCTGCCAGCACACAGATCCTGGACTCTCTAGCCCCCAGAACTGTGAGAAATAAAGATTTGCCATTTAAGCCTCTCAGCCCATGGTATTTTTGTCATAATGCAATAAAATAGGGCATTTGGCAATTCTTGGTGCCGGACAAACAACTGAGAAGTCAGCAGTAATTTAATGGGACTGGGAAGATAAATACTGAAGTTTGGAGCTGCCAAGCCATTTAGGACTTGGAATTTAGATCCTAGAGAAAACTGGAATGCAAGAATGTGAGCCCACCATCAGCATCAGTTTTCCCCAGGTTATTTACTGATTAAGTTATGTAGGACAAGAGTCTTGGAAGCCAAACAGAAACTGGGTGAAATAGCAAAGTGGAGTTTTGGGTTGTTTCAAAGTGCTACGGAAACAAAAATTGGATTCAGGACTGGCCACAGAGGACTGGTTCAAAAAATATCCCAAGCCTTCAGCTGGGACCTCTAGAGGTCTATGTCCTAGGCCTGAAGGTGAGCCAGACCTTCCCAGAGACAGCAAGCCAATCTGGGAGAGGTGTGGTTCCACCTAGATTGAAGCAATCTAACAGAATAATTTTTACAAAATATTATGTAAAAACAAAATGTAGAACAACAATAACACAAAGCAGGAAGATTGAATGTAGTTAACATCATCTGGGAAATGGAATAGGTATTAATTCTTAGTAGACTATAATAAGTCAAGAATGTGGGGTGCTTGAGTGGCTCAGTTGGTTAAAGTGTCCAACTCTTGGTTTTGGCTTGAATCATGATCTCAGGGTCTCCGGATCCAGCTTCACATCAGGCTCCATACCAAGTACAGTCTGCTTGTTCCTGCTCCTTCTCCTACTTGCTGTCTGCCTCTCTCTCTTAAATAAATAAATAATCTTTAAAAAAATGAATGTCTTTTGTAATCTTTAGGATAACTGGTAAAGAATGTATTACTAATAAAGTAATGCAATAAGTAAACTAAAATAATAAAAAATGCTTTCCATATACAAAGGAAGTCAAGAAAGATGAGAAAAAAGGAACACAAAACACAGGGAAAATTAAAAGGTTAAAATAAGCCCAAATATATCAGCAATTATATAAAAGTAAAATAATTTACTCTAATTAAAAAACAAAAATTATTACACTAATTATATGTGTTGCTTACAAAAGAAAAATCTTAAATATATGGATGTAGAAAGATTGGATAAGAGGATGGAAAAAGATATGGCATGGAAAATCTAACCAAAAGAAAACTGGTACAGTTATATTAATATAAGATAAGGCCGACTTTAAGGCAAGAAGCACTACTAAAGTTAAAGAGGAACATTTCCTCATGATTAAAAAAAAGCCCATGAACCAGGAAGGTATAATAATTATAAATTTGTGTATACTTAATAACATGGCCTCCAAATGCATCAAGCGATAACTGACAAACTATAAGGACAAAGAAATAAGCACACAATCACAAAGTACTCCTACCTGCCCTGTTGGTTGTGCCAAGAATACAAGACTGCTCCTTATTCAGGCCATTTCTCAAGATTGCTGAATCTGCAGCAGGCAACCTTGAGGGATGAGGTCAGGTCTCCTTCTGGGACAATAAACAAGCTTGCTGCTGTTATTGCTTACTGCTTGCTGTGTAAGTGGTGGATTCCCCAGTGTTCCTCTCCTATAACACAATCCACTGACTATGCAAGCATCCCCCTCGGCCCTTCATCTCACCTCTGTGGGACTTGGGGAGCAAGAGGAACTGACACAAATAGACATGCTGATGCCCATGCTGCTCACTGTGCTATGAGTGATAAAGCCTTCTGTGTATCACCTAGGAGCTTTACGTCGTCAACGTATTTGCTTATAAGTAGGAAATTAAATTCTAAACCCAACAATATGCTGCTTATGACAGAAACATCCTAAGCATAAAGACAAAGAAAATTTGAGTGAGAAAATGGAAAAAAAATATGCCATGCAATAAGCAACTAAAAGAAAGCTGGTATAGCTATGTTAATATAGAAAATGTAAGCTTTAAGGGAAGAAGAGTATCTAGACCTAGAGAAACATTTCCAAATAATTTTTAAAAATTCATCTGTCAGGAAGGTATAATAATTCTGTTTGTATGCTTTTAATAACATAGCCTCAAAATACACAAAGCAAAATTTGTTGAAACTAAAAGAATAACAGGGACGCCTCATTGAGCATCTGATTTGGCTCAGGGCGTGATCCCGGGATCCGGGATGGAATCCCACGTCAGGCTTCTCACAGGGAGCCTGCTTCTCCCTCTGCTTGTGTCTCTGCCTCTCTCTGTGTGTCTCTCATGAATAAATAAATAAAATATTTTTTTAAAAACCCTAAAGCTAAAGGAATAACATGCTAGGATTTTGTTTTAAACACACCTTTCTCAATAACTGATAGAACAAGCACACTGTACCCCCCCACAAGTAAGACTATAAGGGATTTAAACAAAATAACTAACAAACTTTACCATATATATTTAACATATATTATATTATATATTATATAAAATGGTACCTAACTACTATAGACTATCTTCTCAAGTGCACATGAAACATGTACCACAGAAGTCCTGACATATTTCAAAAGATTATTAATGACCACAGTGAAACAAAGCTAGAATTACAAACAAAAAAGATAAGAAAATGCCCAAATATTTAGAAATGAAGTAATCCACTTCCTAAAAATTTTTATCTAATTGAGGTAAAATTCACATAATATAAATTAGCCACTTAAAAATGAACAATTCAGTGCATTCACAATGTTGTGCAACCACCACCTCTACTAAGTTCTAAAACATTTTTAATAAAAATGAAAAAATGGATTAAAAAGAAGTTACAATGGAAATAAAAAATGTTTCAATTGGAACAATGAAAATATGATATGGGATGTAGGGAATATACAGCTAAAGCTGTGCTATGAAGATATTATACATTACTTTTGGCAATATAAATTGGACAAATTCGTAGAAAAATGCAATTTACCAAACAACACAACAAGAAACAGAATAGTCCTATACTATTAAATAAATTAAATTTGAAATTAAAAACCTTCCACAAAGAAACCCTAGGTTTAGATGATTTCACTGAATTGTTCCAAATGCTGAAAATATAACACCAATTTTAGAAAATCTTTTCCAGTGAATAGAAAAAGGGGAAAACACTTTCAAATCAATTTATGAGGTCAGCATAATCTTGATGCCCAATCTGACAAGAATGATACCATTATAATAATTATAGACCAATCTCTCATAAATATAAATGCAACAATTTTAATCAAATTATTGGCAAACTTAATAAGACAATTATTTTTTTAAAATTAGGAATGTAAGATTGCTTTCATATTTGAAAAAACAATCATTGGAAGACTTCTACTACTGTGCATGAAACAATAACTCATCAACCCACTATAATCAACTAGAAAACTGGAAAAAAAAATGAAGCAATTATTATCAGACATTAAGCAACAGGCAGCATGGTCTGTGATCTGCAAGAGAAAGGAACAAGACAAGGTGAGCCCAAATAGCAGCACAATGAAGAAGAAGCTAAGTAGAAGCCCAGCAGCCCCACTGAATTTAGGACCTAGAATTGTGGGGAGGCTGAGCTGGCTAGAATTTGTATATGAGAAAAGAGAGTCACGCATACAAAGAACTGTAGAAATCTGAAGAGGGATCCCCTCAAGTCTTTGACTGATACAAACCTACATAAACACAGGGTAGAACTCCATGAGGTCAGGTGAAGAACTAACTGCCTGTAAACTATAAGCTACACAATTTCCAGAGCTTACACAAGAATAAGAAATGTTTAAACTTCTACCAGCCTGAGTACAGTATCTCATTGAACACCTGGGGCAGTGGCCATAGGAAGGGTCACAAACTCACTGAACTAAACTAGCCCTAGAGTTAAAGGTACTCTATACCAGTGCAACAAAGCTTGAAAACAAACATCAAAAAGATTGACCAAAAAAATCCACAACTGCCTGTCAAAACAAATTTCACCACTCTTTAAAGTAAGACCACAAGGGGCATCTAGGTGGCTCAGTGAGTTAAGCAATCGCCTCTTGGTTCAGGTGAGGTCATCATCTCTGGGTTTTGAGATCAAGCCCTGTGGTGGGCTTTGTGCTCAGTGCAGAGTCTGCTTGAGGTTCTCTTCCTTTCCCTCCCTCTTGGGCCCTGCCCCCACTTGTACACACATGCCCTCTCTCTCTCTCTCTAACTAACTAACTAACTAACTAAATAAATAAATAAAATCTTTTTAAAAAGACAACAAAATCCCAATATGCAACAACATAGCATTTATAATTTCCAAGATCCAATAAAAAAGTACTAGGCATGTAAAGAGTAGCAATTTTGGCACATAACCAGAAGAAAAAAAAAAGCAATTAATAGAAAAACACATTGATGCAATTCACCACATTAATAAGAGAAAAGCTTATAATCATCTTGATGAATACAGAAAAAAATTTGTAAAACTTCAACATTAATTCATATTGAAAAAAAAAAAACACTTGGCACACTAGAAATAGAAGGAAACTTCTAAAATCTGATACAGAGCAACATAAAACCTATAGCAAACACTGACTAGTGAAATATTGAAAGCCTTGTCCCTAAGATTGGGAAGAAACAAAAATACTCATTCTGATGGCCTCTACTCAGCATTGTGCTGGAGGCCCTCAATAGGTCAATAAGCAGAAAAGGGAAATAAAAGGTATATAATTAAGAAGGAAATAAAAACTATTAAAATCATAAATAGAGATCAAACTGCCATCATTCATGGATGACAAATTATGTGTGTAAGAAATCCAAAAGAAACTACAGTCAAATTATGAGAAATAGTAAGTGAATTCATCAATATCACCATGTCCAGGTCAACATACAAAAATACATACAAAAATATATTGCATGTCTGTATACCTGTAACAAACAATTACAAAATATACTAAAAAAGTACCATTTACAAAAGCATAAAAGAATAAAATAACAACAAAAGGTGGCCAAGATCTTTGTATAGAAAACTACAAAACATTATTGAGATTAAAAGGCCTAAGTTGATAGAAAGAGATGCCATGTTCCTAGACTGTAAAGATGTCAATTTTCCCCAAATTGATTTATAGATTGAATGCCATCCCAGTAAAAATTCCATCTTGTTTTTGGGGGGTTTTTTGTTTGTTTGTTTTTGGGTCTTTTGTTTTTTTGTTTTCAGAATTGACAAGATGATTCTAAAATTTATACAATTTATACAAAGACTAAGGTCTTGTAGAAGAAGAATATAGCTAAAGGATAGACACATCCAGATTCCAAGACAAGGTATAGTTACAGTAGTTAAAGCAGTGAAATGTTGGCAAAAGAAAACTATACAAATGAAACAAGTTCAGAAATAGACTCACACATAAACTATCACTTGATTTATGACAAAAGTGACATTATATAGTGTCACATGAAAAACGATGGTCTTTTAATAAGTAGCGCTCTATCTTGATTCCTACCTCACATCATACAGAGAAATCTATTTGAGAAGACAGACACAAAAAAGTACATTCTGTATGATTCCATTTAAATAAAGCTTGAAACCAAAACTAATCATGGCAGAAGACATTTTTTTGTGGGAGAGAATAATGAGCGGTAGGGGGCCTGACAGCGAATTTCTGGAGGCGGCACTGTTCTATTTCTTGATTTGGGTGACGATTACATGATTGTATTCACTTTATGGAAATGTACAGAGTTGTTCATCTGACTTGTGCACTTATCCATGTGTATAATACACTTCACTAAAAAGTTTACTTAACCAGAAGCAAATAGTCTATACCTATAATATTTATATTTAATATAAATATATATTTATATATTTTTATATATATATTTATATATATATTTTATATATATATTTTTATATATATATATATAAATAACCAAATGTATTCTTAGGAGCCCAAAACCCTACTGATATGTAGCACACCTTGCTTTTTGCAAGGTCCTACTAATTTAGGAACTCATCATTTAATTGCTGAAGTATCAATGACTGCTGACATTTGTGACTCTTCACCAAGGGTAGGGCTTTTTTTCTGCAGAGGAAACACATTCTCTATTTGCTTAAATGAGCTCATTCACTTACTGAGAGTTCAACTAGATCAAGAGTTGCAATGATAGCTTCTAAAAAACTTATCACAATTGATTTTGTAATTGTATAAGAGCATCTTGCTTTGAGTTGTGTTAACAATAGACTTTTAAGACTCTTAACCATAGAAAACAAACTGAGGGCTGCTAGAGGGGAGAGGGATGGGGGATGGGGTAACTGGGTGACAGGCATTAAGGAGGGCACATGATATACTGAGCACTGGGTGTTATGTAAGACGGATGAATCACTGATCTCTACCTCTGAAACCAATGATACATTATATGTTAATTAACTGAATTTAAATAAAATAAAAAAAATAGACTTTTATTCCTGGGAACTTTAACTGTAACTCACATAGATTTTCCTTTCAGCTTCCAAGTGTGCTAAGGATTTGTGGTAGGTAGAGTTAAATTGAGATGCTGAATCAGTTGCTGTATAATGGTAATTTAAAGTGCAGGTTTTGGTAAGTCTTGTCTTTCCCCTGATTATATGTTATACTTTTAAAACTGTTATTTAACCTGTTCTGACTTTGCTTAAAAATAAAAGGACTTTACCAAAGAGAGAGGCAAATAAACCAGAAGAAACACTTAGAGAACAAACTGAGGGTTGATGGGGGGGGGGGCTAGATGGGTGATGGGTATTAAGGAGGGCACTTGTGTTGAACACCGAGTGCTCTATGTAAGTGATGAACCTGAATTCTACTCCTGAAACCAATATTACACTCCATGTTAACTAACTAGAATTTAAATAATAGTTTGAAAAGAAAAAAAATAGGGTATTTAGAGAGGCCCCCCTCCACCCCCACCCAAAGACTTTAGGCTTTAGCATTTCAAAGGCATGGATTAAGTACTGCTTGTTAGAGTTCCTTCCCATCCTATGTTTCTCATGCCTTTTTTGGAACAAAACAAGTATTGATTTGGCTTTCACCCCTAGGTGTAAACACTATAAACCTCAAAGCATACTTTCTATAGATCTCTCATCTCCTATCCTGATCTTGGTATCCTCTCTGGTGCTTTAATCATGAGAGGAACTCTTTAGGAAGCTTGCCTTACCCATTGTGGAGTATAAGTGTTGCTCCTTTTACTTTGTTTCAAGCAAGTGAATTTAATGAATAGCATGGTAAGGGATTTGTCTGTAAGTTGGAGGGTGGTTCTAGTCCCAGTGCCCACAGTAGTATAGTGTCTTAGGTAAATCACCCATTTCCCTTGTGTTCTTATCTATGAATAAATGGGGTCATTTCTGGCATTGTTTCCCATCACACAGTAGGCCCTCAACAGTCCAAGAATTCACAAGAATTAAATACTTGAATTTCAAAGATCTCTTCCAGCTTTTTCACATATTTAACTCAATTAATTCCTGTGAAAAGTAGTATCAGCAAAATAAAATGCAAATTAACTAGGTCTACTCCTGTTCCACTACTATTCTTGGGACAGTCTGGGATTAGAAGAAACCACACCAGAAGGTGCTACAGGAAGCAAAGGGGTAATGAGAATACAGCAGTACAGCAAGTACTTTTATTCATGAAAAAAACAAAAACAAAAACAAAAACCTCTTCCCAAATGGCCAAAATGAACCAATGAACTAAAGTAGAAAACAGTATTTTATACAATTTTCATCCAGAACCCATACTTTTTTGAAAAATGTCAGTAAAATCAATTTCTCAAAAAAGCTTTTTAAAAATTAAACCAGGTATTTCCCAAGAAGTGGCTACCATTAAAGCTCTTGAAATTAGATTTACTGTAAAAGAGGTTGTTAGGTAAGTGTATTATGTAAGTAAAAGATGGTGAGGAAAGGGATCATGGGGACAGTCATCTCTGGAGATCAACCAAGAGAGAATTCAACATATCCGATGCAAGGTAACTCTTGGGATCCTTTATGTTAAACTTTCTCAGGACGGGGTAATTTTCTTCATTTTCTGTATTTGCCTTTATTTTCTTCTATTATTTCTGGTCCATTCTTCTTGCCCATGCTTTTCCTTCTTTGAAACTTTAAATGTGTGTTTTCTTTAAAAAGTTTTAAGGGCTGGAAAAACAAGATATATTGGAAATACGAACTGTTTTTTCACTGCATGGTAAGGAATGAGAAAGGCCTAGTGTGAAGTCCTGGAGTCTAAAATTAAAACCTGAATAGAGAATGCTCAATGACCTTTTCTTAGGAGGCTCACATGAAAGAATGTCATGGTACATTGATCAAACTTCTATTCATTTGCATTTTCAGGATGTTGCTATTAATACCATATGACACTCAACAAATTACACTACAATATGACATTTTGTACAAATTACTTCACCTCTAGTTTCTTCTTCAGCTGTGTTATTTCAGCCTCTGGTTAATTAAAAAAAAATTAAGAGGTGTGTTTTGTTTTGTTTTTGTAGGGGAGGAAAAACTTTACCTCTACCTTTTTAGGGTTGGTCACTGGGGGCCTATGAGCTAAATGGACAAAAGGTTAACAAGAGAAGCATACAAATTTTATATTTTAAACTTTACTTCCATGGTGGTTACACAAAAAAGAAGTAAAAATCCAAAAGAAGCTGTCTGGCTTATATACTGTTTTAACAAAGAGCAATAAATTGTGAACCCAATAGACAAAATGGGGGCTTGGGCTTTTAGAAGTCGCAAATTGGGGGAAAATAAGTATATGGGGAAACTAATGGAAAATAAGAATTATTTTATTAAGATTTATTTATGCAGACTCATCTCAGTGCCATCTGTTTCCAGCAATAAGGGTTATTTTCCTCTTCCTAGTAGAGAAGAAAGAGGACACCTTAACAAATGAAAATTTGTCACTTTACAAAGGGACATTAGTGCCCTGATTTTTGGCAGAAGGAGAGGATGGAGTCTTTCCTATGCCTGACTTCTCAATTGCCTTTAGGTCAAAATAATCCTTATGCCAAAGTGGCATATTTCAGGGTGGTATATTATAATCCCCTTAATTTCCTAAGGGGAAATCAAAGTTCAAGTGCTCCGGTAAAGATACTGGTTCCCATATTACTGTGTTTTGCAGTTAGTTCTCTAAGGTGTCTTAAAAAAAAAAAAATTCTATTGGCAAGTTTGGGAAATGCTTGGTTAAACAGTTAAGCATGATTTTTTTTCCAGCAGTTCTCAGAATCTTTTTTTTTTTTTTTTTAATTTTTTTTTAAATTTTTATTTATTTATGATAGTCACAGAGAGAGAGAGGCAGAGACACAGGCAGAGGGAGAAGCAGGCTCCATGCACCGGGAGCCCGATGTGGGACTCGATCCAGGGTCTCCAGGATCGCGCCCTGGGCCAAAGGCAGGCGCCAAACCGCTGCGCCACCCAGGGATCCCAGAATCTTTAATTAACTAACAAAGCGATGTGATTCTGCAAAAAGAGTAATTCATTGTGTTCCCCAAGCTTCTTTGACCATGGAACATGTTTTTCAGGAGTTTTCAAGACTAGTGTTTTCTGGTAATATATGTTGAGAAGCGATGGGATTAGCCACCCTTGTATGTAAGTACAGAATTTTGAGCAGCTGTTGAAATAAGTATAAGCCAAATTGAGTAAAGGTGGCACAGTATCAGCAGTAACCATGCTACATTCTGAGTCATGCTTCAGGGGACTAGGCTCTGATTTTCCCCTGGGAAGAAAAACCAAAGTGTCCAGAACTTCTGGATCCTACTGAATTAAAACCCCTTCTCAGGCACTAAAGAGTACCAATGGATGAAGGAAAAATGATCTCGTGTTCATTTCCATCCTTGGCTCAGTACAGCTCGTTGCATTATTCTTAAACATCTATTAACACGATTGCTTTGTAATTACAAAGGCTAACTGCCAAGTCTTTTTCACAGGAAGCAAGGCACTGCTTGTCTTTAACTGCTCTTCTGGCTCATGCAAAAGTGTCAGCTTTAAAAAAAAATTTTTTTTTAAATCCTATGTTAACTGAAGAAACAACTCTAAAATGTCATTTGAGTGACTGTAAGATAAAAAGGAAAAAGCACATTCAAGGTACAAAGCTAACTAAATGCAACCATTAGATGATTTGGGGTGTGTGTGTATAGGGTGCGGAATTCAGAACTGATGGGAGTCATCAGAAGTGTGATGGTACCTAGCGTCTTCCCCTCTGGTTATCCTGTTTTGTCAGAATTTTAATTTCAGCAGAGACCATCCTCAATACTGTGATCGACTGATTCAGATTCTCAACCAGTACACTTGATCCTTGATCCTCAACTGTCCAACTGCTGCCACATGTCCCCTTCTTCAGCAGCTTTCAGGTTCTCTGAGTACAGGCAAAGCTAAGCATCCAGGCCGAGGACTGGTTGGTAATATCCTATATTGTCTTAAGGATTTGGGGAAAAAATGGAGACAGAAGGACTAACATCTACTGAGCACCCACGTGCCAGGTATTTTCACAAATGTTACCTCATTAATAAATAGATCTTTTTCCAATTTTGAGAATAAAGAAAACTGGGGCTTACAAAGGTTATAAAATGTATCTAAGGTCAAACCAAATGCTGATGAGCAAATGAAGTAAAATTTGAGCCAGGTCCGAGTCCAGGGTCTGCTTTACAATATCATGCTGTTTCCTGATCATAAAAAACTCCATTTATATAGGAGCATGAATGACCCACTTATGCCATTTTTCTCAGTATCTAGTGCAACATCTCAATTTTTATCATCACACTAACTTCAAGAGACCTGATAATGTTTGGATCATCTCATTCATTTGCTCAAATCAATGGAGCTATTTATTCTGAACTGCTGGTAATGAACTTCCTTAACTCAGCATTTTGTGGAAAAAAGTCTAAATACTTGAATTGCTTCATTTCATGCTCATTCTCTTGCATACATCTTTTTGGTTTGCTTTTAAAAATAGATTCCAAAATCATGACATATTCAGATCTGAGAAACAGGATGGAGGGCAATGAGAACATTAATGTGAAATGGTCACCTGTGTCTGTTGTAATCCCAATAGAAAACTCTTGAATTTATAAAGGAATCACGCATGTGTGCTTGACTGAAATAAAAAAATATAAACAAAAACACTGCCCTAGGGTTGTAGACTTGGATTTGATCCCTTCCACTGTTGCCACCCTCGTTCATCCTCAGTTTCCTCCTTCCTTTAAAATAAGAATAGATCTCTTAAGTTCCTTTAAAAATTTCATAATTTTATAGTCAACTACAACTCACTGATCATTCCTGTGAAAAGACAATTTAATTCAAATCCTACCACTATTGTCCCTTTTAAAATTTCTTTGACAAAGGTGAAGGACTCACCCATCTTTCAGTTAAATTTTCTTTGTAGCGTGACAGAAAATCAAACAGCAAAGAAAAATTAAGTCACTACCTTGACAGAGTGATATATAGTGTCTGGAAAGTAGTTTACTTAATGAAAAACCAGCATAACAGTTTGCTTATTTTGGTTGCAGGTATATACCCTCTAAAGGGTAGAGAGAAAAACCAATCTTTTCCAGGAAACAGTAATAGAGTAAAGCTTCTTTCTCTTTTGCTTAGCCTGATACTAAAATATTCACAAATGAAAATAATTCTGTGAGTGCTAGTTCTCATATGGATGCCCAAAACACCTGCTTCCAAATTCTTATAATCAGAGAAATTATGTAACAGACTATCTGGCTCAATCCTTACTCCAGTAACAAACAGACCAAGGTTTTCCAAGTTTCCTTGGCATTCACTTTCCTTTTCCTGTGTTCTGATGCAGTAACACACCTTGTAACACGAGAACCTGACTCATCTCCACCACAGCCTGGTAGTCAGTCAGTCAGTCAAAAATATCATTGACTTCCAATCATGACATGGGCAAAAGACATGAAGAGAAATCTCACAGAGGAAGACATAGACATGGCCAACACGCACATGAGGAAATGCTCTGCATCACTTGCCGTCAGGGAAATACAAATCAAAACCACAGTGAGATCCCACCTCACACCAGTGAGAATGGGGAAAATTAACAAGGCAGGAAACCACAAATGTTGGAGAGGATGCGGAGAAAGGGGAACCCTCTTGCACTGTTGGTGGGAATGTGAACTGGTGCAGCCACTCTGGAAAACTGTGTGGAGGTTCCTCAAAGAGTTAAAAATAGACCTGCCCTACGACCCAGCAATTATACTGCTGGGGATTTACCCCAAAGATACAGATGCAATGAAACGCCGGGACACCTGCACCCCGATGTTTCTAGCAGCAACGTCCACAGTAGCCAAACTGTGGAAGGAGCCTCGGTGTCCATCGAAAGATGATGGATAAAGAAGATGTGGTTTATGTATACAATGGAATATTCCTCAGCCATTAGAAACGACAAATACCCACCATTTGCTTCAACGTGGATGGAACTGGAGGGTATGATGCTGAGTGCAGTAAGTCAATCGGAGAAGGACAAACAGTGTATGTTCTCATTCATTTGGGGAATATAAATAATAGTGAAAGGGAATATAAGGGAAGGGAGAAGAAATGTGTGGGAAATATCAGGAAGGGAGACAGAACATAAAGACTCCTAACTCTGGGAAACAAACTAGGGGTGGTGGAAGGGGAGGAGGGCGGGGGGTGGGGGTGAGTGGGTGACGGGCAGTGAGGGGGGCACTTGATGGGATGAGCACTAGGTGTTATTCTATATGTTGGCAAATTGAACACCAATATAAAATAAATTTATAAAAAAAAAATTAAAAATAGTCATCCAAAAAAAATATCATTGACTTAACTTTCTTGGCTTAATCTCTTTATGAATTCATTTCTCCAAAATGTCAAGGTCAGAAGCATTTCAGTGGCAGTGTGCAGTTTTTGCCTATTTCTTCAAAGGTTCTTTGAACATGGTCAAGCCTTTAGGTAGAGGCACTAGAAAAGGTATTTTGGGGAAATGCTTCCCATTAGACATGCCAGATGATGTCGAAATGGGAAGAGAAGTAGTGGGCAGGCTTCCCCTACCTTATTCATCTCTTTTCTGGCCACCATGCCTAAGAAACCTTATAGGCAGAGGTCCCATGTCAGAAAACATTGGACATACCCACTGTTAACTTTACCATCACAGAATCATCACTCCACCTCTCATTCATGTTGAGGACAGTACAATAATCTCAGAACAATGCTTCTCAAACTACAAAGTGTATATAAGTCACCTGGGCAGTTTGCTGAAAAGGGGATTCAGATTTAAGAAGTCTGGGGTAGAGCCCAAAGTGCTACGGTTTTAATGAGCTTCAGTGGATGCTGATTACTTCTGGTTTGCAAACCACACTTGAATAGCAAGGTCTCTTGAGCACATTCTACCTTAAGGTCTCCTTGTGGCTGGTTATCTATCAAGAGAACTAAACAGAGCAGAAAACTTACAACCTCTGCATTGTGAGAATTCTATCCTTTAAAGGGGAGTTAAGTTCAGTGACTTTCACTGCCCAGACTCTGGATCTTTCTTCTTGCCCAGATGGATTTGCCAGATTCTTCTTGGTTAGCTGAATGACTTATCCTGGCTCACCCTTACCAGCTTGATTTGATGCTATTTCGTTAACATCTCAAACATTAGGAGCACCTGCTAAAACACAGACACCTAGGTCCTAATCCTGACATCCTAATTAGGTCTAGAGTGGCCCTAAGAATAAATAGATATCCTAGGTGGTTCTAATACATTATAAGACTTTGGGGAAGGAAATACATGTAGTCTCTTCGACTAACTGGAGAGGTCTGTATCTATCTATGGCAGCCAAAGGAAAAAAGGAAACACAACTTGAATATCTGATACTGTAATAGAAGAAACCACTTCTTCCCAATTTGAACACTTACTTCAGGGCGTTTATGGTTAATTTTGTCCTTTTCCTCAGAAAGGTTCACTGAAAATGGCAAATATGTCTTGTGTATTCTACAGAAAACTCTTGTAATGTAGGTATGATTACAGCATTTAATTATAAAAAACATCAAAGGAATGGCTATTTGCCCTTCTGACTGAACAAATGAAACAAGTTGTTCACACACAATTTTCTTTTAAATATATCCAAGAAGACAAACACGAAGATCAGTTACCAAAAATAAGGAATGAACATTAACTAGTACCCTTAAAAGAGCAGAAGCAAATATAAAATACAAAAAGTAGCTTTACTTATTAGACTTTACAAATGAAATGTCCTCCCTAAGAAAGGCCACAGTTTGGCTACTTGGTCTCCTCTGGGGCAGGTATGACAGCTTGAGAGGCATTAGCCTCTGCTGGTACAGTTACAGGTCCTGCCACAGTAGCAGTGATATCAGATGTAGTAGGGATGGCTTCTGGACTGGAACTAGCTCCTGTCTGATTGGGGGTGCTTTCAGTCTGAGATGCTGAGGATTCTTGACTGGAGGTGGCATCTGTCAGACTGGATAGATCAGCTTGAGCAGGATTGGTCTCCTCTTCTGTTTCCAACTCTGTTTCCTGACTTTGAACTTCCTCACCTTCTTCTACCATAGCAGGTGGCAACTGTAATAAAGTCTAATAAAAATAAAGAAAAAAATCAGTGTGAACTCAAATGAAAAAAACACTGGCTTATAAAGCTAAGCTCATGAATATTATCTTCCTAATAGATACTGTTCGATCTAGAGTTCTCTAAAACACCACTTACCATTTTATATTACAAACATAACTCTGATGACAATGGCCTAGATCTTGCTGACTCCAAAGATCAAGTAACATATTAGATTTTCAGTGAAGAAAATAATATGAAAATCTATCAGTTTTTTTTAGCCAAGAAATTTGCTTTAACACTTCTGCAAAAACAGTGGCTGATTAGGACTGACTGTTACAACTCAAGGGCCAACCTCAATCAAGAGCCCTCTGAGGGGTGGCGAGGAACCATGCCTTCAGACACAACCATGGCAGAGAGCAGCAGCAGGGCCTGAAGCTTCTGTCCCCACCCAATAGAACCCTGGAGCAGGGATGCTTGGGTGGCTCAGTGGTTGGGCGGCTACACTAGGCTCAGGTCGTGATCCCAGGATCCGGGATCAAGTTCTGCATTGGGCTCCTGAAGGAGCCTGCTTCTCCCTCTGCCTGTGTCTCTGCCTCTCTCTGTGTCTCTCATGAATAAATAAATTATATATCTTTTTTTTTTTTAATAAATTATATATCTTAAAAAAAAAAAAAAAAGAAAGAACCCTGGAGCAGCCTTACATCACAAGTGTGGGTGAGGATGTATATCAACTACAGATCTTGTATACTGCTGCTGGGAATATGGTGCCAACTAACTGGCAAAAGGGATGGGCAATTTCTTAAAAAGTTCAACACATATTACTCTATTATTCAGCCATTCTACTCCTAGGGATTTGCCCAAAAGAAAATACAAAGAGAGGTATAAGAACGTTCACAGCAACTTTACTTGTGATTGCCAAAGTTGGAAAGAACCCGAATGTCCATCGTGGTAGGTCCATATAATGGGATACTATTTGGCAATAAAAGGAAAGGATTACAGATTGATGGTAAGATCCTTGGTTGCCTGGAAAGGTGGGAACAGGATTGGTGAAGGATGAAAAGGGTTACCAAGGGGCATGAGGAAACTTTTGGGGATAATGAGATTGTTTATTATCTTGACTGTAGCGACAGTTTCGGTGAAATGACGGTTTCGGTGAAACCATCACTACAGTATGTATCAGTGTGTGTGTATATACACACACACAGATATATATGTGTACATATAGATATATATTCATATATACATATATAGTATGCTACATATATATCCGTATATATTTATATATACGTATATATATCTGTGTGTGTGTGTATATATATATGTCAGAACATATTGAATTATATACTTTAAAGGTATAGTCTGCAAAGGAGATGATTCTTTCTACAACAAGAATAAGAGTGAATTTTGAGAAAACTCACCTGATGATAATGGTGTGTGGTCTGTATCAAATGCATGTACATGTTGTACACAAAGTTTGCCATCTGGGGCATGTTCTTTATTATCTGTACTTCATGAGATGGTCGTTCTCCATTCTAGAAGCCAAAAAGAAAGTTAAGTACAGTGAGAAGCTGATATGCTAAAAACAAACATTCCAGAAGCCCATGTCTCCATCTCATGTATAAGCAGTACTAGGGTTTGGAGGACATCTGAATAGTACCAGGATGTTAAGATGTAAGTGTGAGAGCTAAATAACGACTTCATAAAGAGAGATTCAATTTAAATTTAGCAAAATGTAGAGACTAGAAGAGAACTAAGAGTTATTAACCTTTAATACAATTTCAGGCTGGCAAGTAAAATAGGAGTTTGGGTCTAGGAACTCACATAGAAGAATAAGAGATAAATGATCATTTGAATAGAGAGAAAAATCAACATGGCTTAAAGTATGGTCTCTAATACCTTGTATGCTTCAAAGGCAATTTTCAAGTTTATTCAGAAAGAAAATATTAAAATTTTTTCCTATTTATGGTTTTCTAAAAATAAGATAACATTACTATTACTTAATATACAGACTATTAGAAGGGTCAACATTCAAAAGATTTTTTTTTTTAACTAATAAAGTATATGGTCAAATATTAAAAGTCCAAACTTTGTGGTATGTATCAGAACTATCTGGGAAGAATTAAATTGTGGAGGTGTGTTGGCTCCATCTCCCGGAGACTGAGATTCAGTAGGTCTGATACAAAATGAGGAGATGCTGATGTAGTAGTTTCTGGCAACCATCTGAGAAACACTGCTCTACTAGTGCAGGTAAAGTGGTAAAGCAAATAGAGACAATAAAAATTTTGCACTTCTTCCTAAGCCATCCTAGAGTAAAGATGAACAACTTTCCTATTTACAGTCAATTATACAATATTTATAAAGCCTCTTACTGTAGAAGTAGTTCAGAAAACCATAAAGGTAAAAAATTTCTATCAAGAAAATGATTTTTACCATAAAGTAACAAATTAGCGCACCTAATGTCAGAAATAAGTGTATTAAATAGTACTTCTAAGAATTAAGCAGGATGGCAGTATTACATGTAGGCAGGTGTTCTTTAGATAATGGTCACTTTCTGCAATGATCACTCCTGTGTCAAAGACCATCATTCTGTTACAACTATGTAATAATATGGAGTTTACAACATGGAAGGTTTTGTTTTTGTTTTATGATTTTTATTTGTTTGCTTATTCTGGTGGTTCCATTGGGAGCTGCCTCTTCTGAGATGTAGTGCTAGCTGTGCAGTCCTTTCCACCTCCAGCACTGGTCTCTTGAGCAGAAGATGGGCAGGTGCTCTTAGCCCTCAGCACCCCCAGGGCCTGAATCCGTGGTGTTGGGTAAAGCACTGGTTTTCAAGCCTTCTCTTCCTTGGCACTGACCAATCTCCTCTATGTGCCTCCAACTGTGTCCCTGCAGCCTTTGCATAAGGCTGTGCCTCAGACCCTGTCCAGACTGCAGAGGCTGACACTAAAGGCTTCGTATGGCCCCATCCCATCAAATCATTCCACCCTTATCCTTCTATTCCTCCATAGCATCATTTCAAATGAATGAATGAATGAATGAATGAATGAATGAATGCAGTTTAAAAAAAATGTACTCAGCCTTACTATAAAATACAGAATTAATTTTTTTTCGGGGGGGGGGGGGGAAGAAGTATACGGTGAACATTTATTTAAAATCCAAATGGACCCCTCAGACATTGCAGTAAGTGAAAAATGCAAAGCCCAAAAGTCACAACCTCAAGATTAGTTAGTATGCTAATCTTTATGAAAGAAAGAAAATCTAAGAAAATAAACAGGTATTTGCTTCTTTATGCAAAAGGAAATGTGGGAAGAATGAAGGAGAAACTAAAGGGACTGGTCACCTGTTGGGATGGGGGTGGGAAAGGTAGCAGGGATGAGGTGGAGGAACACTGAGTATGTCCTTTGTTAAGTCTATGTGCTATCCCTTCCTACATTCTACAAAATGTAGCTTTCTTAAGAGTTCTCCAAGAGCTAAACCATTTATTACTCTGTTACCACGTAATGGGTTAAAATCTCCTTAAAAAGCTGAACAAAGGGGGATCCCTGGGTGGCTCAGCGGTTTGGCGCCTGCCTTCGGCTCAGGGCGTGATCCTGGAGTCCTGGGACTGAGCCCCGCATCGGGCTCCCGGCATGGAGCCTGCTTCTCCCTCTGCCTGTGTCTCTCATGAATAAATAAATAAAATCTTAAAAAAAAAAAAAAAAAAAAGCTGAACAAAGGTAGTACAGTACAGTACAGTACAGTGCTTCCTGTGGATTCTGGAGTCACACTGCCTGGGTTTTCAAATCTTGGATTCTTTACCTTTGAGATACATGACCAAACTAATTGACTTTGCTCATCCTGTTTCCTCATACATAAAATGGGGTTGATATGAAAACCTACTGAACAGGAAGATTAAGTGAGATGAAATGAGATAATGTATGGAAAGAGCTAATTGCTTAATACATAGTGAGTACTCAATAAATGTTAGCATGTAATTATTATTTTGCACAGAAAATCTAGTTCAGTTCTACAGTGTCAGGAACACTCTAAACCAGTGACGCTGTTCCTAGCTACTGGGTCATCTAAAGAACAGTGCTGCTCTACACAATGGAGAGTCTTACCTTTCTACTGGTTGGGAAAGGTTCTGTTGGAATTATATGCAAATGAAGTGGACGGGCAGTAAGCTGGCTGAAAGCTGGAGTTAGTTCAAAACAGTTTTGGAAGAGGGATACTCTTGCAAAGATATACAATCCAAGTCTGGCTCTAGACATGGCCACCACTAAGCGACGGACATCCCTTTAGAAATAAACAAAATTAATTAGGATAGTTCAAGATTAATAACATATGTATGTAGCTTTTTTTCTTTTTTTTTTACTAATTCTACTAAATATTCCCAGTAAAGCTATAGTAATAAAAAGTTAAGCTTAATAAAAGTTAAGCTTTAAAAACAGAATAAACATTAAGTTAATCAAAATCAAGTGACTAGTGAAGCCAAGTAAAGTTATTGCTTTATCACTAACCTTTATGTTGATGTTTTTGTTTCTCTGAGGGGGGATTATTATGACCAGTGCACTGACTACAAGGTCTAAGTAGCTACATGAGAATTATGGAACAAGAAGTCAAGTCATAAGAATGTGAAAAAGACAAAAGCATGTCACCGCAAGAAAAAAGATGGGGAGGGAATGATACAGTATTCACATATTTACTGTGAGTTTTGGAGAGATTTTAACTATGTAAATCATAATGATGCCTCATTCAGACAGCAGCTATAAATCTCAATGCAGAAAAGGAACTGTTTTTTTAGAAAACTGACTCTCCAAATACATGTTTGATAAATAAGCAAAAAAAAAAAAAAAAACTATTTCAGAATGCAATAGTTTTCAAACAATTTTTTGAAACATTACATTTTTGTTTACTTTTACATAAAAGTTATCGGTCTAATGGAGCCTGATCACTGGGCTAAGCTCCAAATAGATTTTGACTTAATGACAACATTATGAGAGCTTGGAGACTTTTCTCTTTATATCCACCAAGTAAAATAATAAAATGAACTCTCATTATAGTTTTGTTAGTAAGTCATATGATAAAGATTTATATAAATCTAAATGGCTGCTTTGTAGTAAGAAGATATTTTTCTCATAAATCTCTGGTCCATAAATACATCACAATAAATGATAAAAATAGATTATTGTTGTTTTTGACAATTCTTAATCCTGGGAGAACAAATGGTTCCTTTATCCTCTAACAATGAAGCTGAAAGACTGAGAAAAAAGTGAGAAAAAGGTCAGAAATCCTGTGCAATGAAAAATGTATTCTGAAGACTCTTTACCATCTTTCTCTTTTAATTTCTGACATTTTATACATACATATATATATATATATCTAACATATATATATAAGATATATTAAGATTTTATAATAAAATGCTATCTCTGGGTGTTACTGAGGACTAGAAAGTAAATGTACTAAAATATTTAAGATTCAAAAAAATCAGAGGCAATGACAATAGTTAACTATACAAAGAATCTGATACTGTTACATTCCAACAAAAAGCCTGCCAAACCAAAAGCTGCCCAAACAATTAATTATGCTTTAAACTTAAAGCAGATAATAAAGTTCAATAACATAAAAGATCTCCCTTATGTACCTCAGATGGCCCACTGCCCTGGTTCGTACCAGAGAAAGAAGAATATAATCATTCTGTTGACCCTGAAATCTGTCAACAGTTGTCACCTAGGAAGAAAAAATGGGAAATATGGGTATATTTTCCAAAGCACAATAACAAGATTCTAGAGAGATCTTTTAAATAATATGCAAGAAATAAAAATCTTATTAAAATAATCAATCCCCAAAGAAACATGATCATATACTTGGGGAGTTGAGAAAACCAGTTATTAATGAATTCTATGAAATAAACTTTAGTAACCAGATTAGGCTGTGTCCTTATGTTATTTACACTCATAGCACTGGTCTTAATCTCTGCTGACAACAAAATTACTATCTGTAGAATTAACAGTCTTCCCCTACTAGACTGCCCGACTCCATGGATGCAGGGACCTGTTAATCTTATTATCTGGTATCCCAGGTTTGATGTCCAGCAGCAAAACTTAGTATACTCACTTATTATCTAACATATTCTTAGTTCTCATGAACAACATCCTTCTGACAAAAACAAAAACAACCCAAGTAATCATAGTACTTTTGCTCAGTTTGAAACTCTGTACAACTAGGAAAATTCACGCAGGTTTCAGTCTAATATGGGCACTCAGGCATTTATCTCCTTTTCACTAATTCAACAAAAAAAGTTTATGTTTACCTGTATAACCTATAATTCATGGTCCATAGTTTTAAGAATTTTACAAAACATTTCTTTTTAATCAACTTCTCAGAAGTGTAATTTACATATAATAAAATCCACTCACTTTAAGTGTCTACTTTGATCAATTTTGACAATATATGCTCCTAGATAAGTACCACAAGGAAGTTTTCCATCACCTCTGGCCCCTTTGTAGTTAAAAGTACTCCTAAGCTCTGAGCAAACAATGATCTACTTTCTGTCACTATAGATTACTTTTTGCCTCTGTAAAATTCCATAAAAATGGAATCATATTCTTTTTTTGTTTAGCTTCTTTCACTTGGCATGTTTTTGAGATTCATTCATGTGCTGTGTCCATGAGAAGTTCATACCTTTTTATGAATAGATATACCACATTTGCTTACTCATTTACCTGTTCATGCCATTTGGGTTGTTTCTGGTTTGGGGTTTTTGTTTTGTTTTAAATTTTGATTCCAGTATAGTTAACATACAGTGTTATATTAGTTTCACAATATAGTGATTCAACAATTCTATATATCACCTGGTGCTCATCATGGCAAGTATATTCCTTAATCCCATCACCTATTTTACCCAACCTGCCATTCTCCTCCCCATCAGTTTGTTCTCTACAATTGTTTCTTAATTTGTCTTCCCCTCCTTTGCTCATTTGTTTTTTAAATTTCACATCACTGAAATCATATAGTATTTCTCTCACTTATTTTGCTTAGCATTATACTTTCTAGCTCCATTCGTGTTGCAAATGGCAAGATTTCATTTTTTAAATGATATTTAAAAATAATATTCTGTTGTGTGTGTGCACACACACATCATCTTTATCCAATCATCAGTTAATGGACATTTGGGCTGCTTCCCTATGTTGGCTATTGTAAATTATGCTGCTATAAACATAGGGGTGCATGTATCCCTTTGAATTAGTGTTTTTGTATTCTTTGGGTAAATACCCAGTAGTGCAATTGCTGGATCATAGGGTAGAGCTACTTTTTAACTTTCTGAGGAACCTCCATACTGTTTTCTACAGTGGCTGTAGCAGTTTGAATTTGGTTTGGGACTATCTTAAATAAAGCTACAATTCACGTGTTTTTGTGGACGTTTCAATGCTCTTGAATGAATATCCAGGAGTGAAACTGCTGAGCTATATGGTAAATGTATATTTAACTTCATGAGAAACCGTCAAACTGTTTTCCAAAGATGCTGTACCACTCTACACATTCACCAGCATTGTTCCAGATTTAAAGTTTCAGTTGCTCCACATTCTTGCCAACAACTGGTATACGGTCAATCTTGTCAATTTTAGCCAATCTATTTGGTGTGCAGTGTACCTCATTAACTACAATGTGTATTTCCCTGAAGAAAAACAATGGTAAGCACTTTGCATGTGCTTACTGGCCATTCCTATGTCTTCTTGTGTGGACTGTCTATTCATTTGCCGATTTTATTTTGGGCTATCCTTATTTAACAATGACTGTTGCAGGGGTTCTTATATTTTGGGTTTATGTGTGGATGTAATCCTGGGAAATTTCTGTTGCCAACCTGACCATGGGGAGAGTGTGTCTGAGAACTGGGCTCACACACTCAAAATGGCAGAACAGAAGGATGAAATGAACCTTGGTCTTTGTTGACATCATGGATAAAAATGAACCTAGGTCTTTGTTGACATCATGGAGTCACTCTCTAACCCAGCCCTGGAGCCGTTTCGCTCTTCTTATAATGAGAAAGAATAACTTTCCTTTAAGTTTTTCTGTTCTAAATAAGAGGATTCAGATACCGAGGCTCTTCTACTTCTAGGTTTTCTTTATTTCAAAGTTACTAGTTTCTCATTTTCACTTTCCACATGGAGTGTGTCCTTGTTCTCCTTTCAACTTTGTCTCCATTTCTGTGTTTTTATTTTCTTCCAGCTCATATTTCATCTCTTCCTGAGTTATTAAATTTCTCTGCTTTGTAGCCTTACCCGCCCCCCCCCCGAAATGGTTACTTAAGCATTTTAAAATTCACAGCCAATGTGTATTCAAAGTTTTCATCTGTTCCAGACCAATGTTTTCTGAAGCAAATGTCTTGTCAGTATGTTTTGATGCCCTTCTTCTTCCCTATATAAATTGAGCTCATTCTAGGTTCCTTTTTCTATTTCATCACTGAATAAGTGGGTTTCTTTGATTAGCTATGAGCAAGAGGTTAAGTCAGGTTGAGCTGGACGGTTTCCTAAAGATTGGGTGGTTTTCACAATAGAAGGTTCTCTATTCTTCTGCTACTACAGAGACAAGTCTGTTTTTTGGCTTTCCTATAGGCTTTTTTGAACCAGTCTGCGCCTACAAAGGTTTCTGCTCACCCCAATTCCCATCCATATCCATTGTTCAGTAGCAGGAATGTGGCTCTTATGCTTCAGAGTGTGTCATTCACCTTCAGAAGTGTTTTGCTGGTCCTTTCAAGACTGGTCCCCCAAATTCTCTTCTTCCCATATTTTCTTCCTGATCTTAGTCACTTGATTTGTATCATCTCGCTAAAAATGTCATTTGTCTTCCCCTCCCATTTTCCTGTTACTCTTCAATGATTTCCAAGAAAAAGTGAAAGGGCTTTTACATAGCCATGTTTACAACCAAAGTCTTAATCTCATCATTAGTAATATATGTTATTCTAACCTTTCAACCTTTATTGATATAATCAAGCATCTTCATGTTTATTTGGTATTACTTCCTACTACACACACACAAAAAAAGTACAAAACAATCTTTAGGTCTGAAGGTACTTTACAATCTTCCCTTATTCTCAAGAAAAAAAACACTCTCTCATATACATACATACATACACATTGAAATGCAGTATTATACCTTTGCAAAACCACAAAATAAAAAATGCTATAGTAGAAATTCCTATTTCTACTATAACGGTACAAAAATAATGTAATTCCATTATCCTCCATTTTACCAACAAATATTTTAGGATCATTTATTTCTGATTACCTTCAATAAAAATCTTCAATATTGTAGTTGTGATAAAGTTCACAGCAAACCAATAACACTGTCGGAAGGGAATGCTAGAGAATTATTTATAGTTCCTATTATTTCATTTTCTCATGTATTAAAAGGAGACAGCAGAAAAATATAAATAACTGGTAGTAAATATAAATATTCCCATCTTGCCAACATGATAAATAAAAGAACATATCATATTCACAAAATTACCTTATTTGGTCTTCCAATCAACGGATTGCTTCCACATCGTCTATTGATGATGTCACGAATAAGATGCTTTTGCCCGTTATATGTTGTTAGAATACTGATCTTATCGGCCGGGTAACCAAGTAAACACATGTACATAAAAAGTGCCACTACATATTCTGCTTCTCCAAGATTCTGTAATGTAAACATCATCAGATTATGCAATTATTTCCTCTTGTTTCAATTTTGCAGGAAGAATGGTTAACTGGCACAATTCATTTATCACATCTCAAGAAATGAAGTCAACTTGGAAAAGTGAACACCTTCCATAAAACTAAGGAATAGGGATCCCTGGGTGGCTGTGGCTCAGCAGTTTAGCGCCTGCCTTTGGCACGGGGCATGATCCTGAAGTCCCAGGATCGAATCCCACGTCGGGCTCCCGGTGCATGGAGCCTGCTTCTCCCTCTGCCTATGTCTCTGCCTCTCTTGCTCTCTCTCTCTGTGTCTCTCATGAATAAATAAATAAAATATTAAAAAAAAAAAACTAAGGAATAATCCTATCCTAGGCTAACACTGATAAAAAGAGCATACGATAATGACTTCTCTTTGATATCTGTAATATATTAGCAATATATGGAATAATCATAAAATAAAAGTCACCAACTTAGGCTATTTCTGGGACTACAACAGTCATGATATAGATCAATAATATTCTGACATGGTGTACTGCAGCTGTAGGTATGAAAGGAATATGAATACAAAGCAGCGAGGTAACCATCTAAGAAGCCAGCAGAAAATCTAGTTTAATAGCATCTAGCAGTAGCCTAAGTGGACTCTCAATTTTGGGGCAGTGTTTTTTTTTTTTTTTTCTTTTTCCTCACACTTAATAGTATTTTTAGTCTGTTTTGTGTTTGTTCTCTCCTTATGGTTCCCACTTCTACTAGACCACCTTAAGTGGGAAGAGGATGTGGCCTCAAATCGGTCAGTCTGGCTTACATTTAAGCTTGGCTGAATCTGCATGTGAGGAAGCGTACATAAGGCTGCTCTTCCAGTTCAGTAGAGACTAAATTAAAAGCATTAGATGAGAAAAGAAAGTAAAACAAGAACATAAAACATAACATGAAAATCAAAAAAGGACAAGAAACTGGATTTCATCTAAAGGCAAAAGAAAAATCCTAGAAGACCTTCAGAAAAATCACTTATATTCTGGTTTTTGGTTATACTTTCACGGTGTAAGTTACCTCTTTCATTAAACTTTTCTAGTTCTTTGGAAGATAGGAGGGAAAAGCAGCTACATGTCTGGTAAATCTTCCCACTGTCTGTACTGATATAGCAAACTACCTTTATCTAAGCATCATCTCTGGTACAGATTAAAAAAAAACACCAAAAAACCTTTTGGTGTACATGTTGCTGGATCTTTTCGTACAGACTATCTGTATATACTTCTATGTTTTGCTGTTCCTCTTTAAAAATAAAGTCAGATGGGGCACCTGGGTGGCTCAGTTGGTTAAGCATCAGATTCTTGATTTTTTTTTTTAAGATTTTATTTATTTATTCATGAGACACACACACACCCACCCACACACACAGAGGCAGAGACACAGGCAGAGGGAGAAGCAGGCTCCATTCAGGGACCCTGATGTGGGACTTGGTCCCAGGACCCCAGGATCATGCCCTGGGCCAAAGGCAGGCATTAAACCGCTGAGCCACCCAGGGATGCCCTGACTCTTGATTTCAGTTTGGGTCATGACCTCGGGGTTGTGGGATCTAGCCCTATGTCAGGCTCCATGCTTAGCAGGGAGTCTGCTTGAGATACTACCCCTCTCCCTCTGGTCTGCACTTCCTCTCAAATAAATGAATACATTTTTTTTTTTAAGATTTTATTAATTCATGAGACACACACACACACACACACACACACAGTGAGAGAGAGAGAGAGAGAGAGAGAGAGAGAGAGAGAGGCAGAGACATAGCCAGAGGGAGAAGCAGGCTCCACGCAGGGAGCCCGATGTGGGACTTGATCCCGGGGCTCCAGGATTACACGTGGGCCGAAGGCAGGCGCCAAACCGCTAAGCCACCCAGGGATCCCCCTAAATGAATACATTTTTAAAAAGGGTACTATACCATGTATTTTCCAACCTAATTTTTTTCATTTAATATAGCATAAACATTTTTCTTGCCAGTAAACAAAGCTATGTTATCATATTTAATGCCTATTCATTATATGGAATAGGTAATGATGTAATTAATTCCTGATAGATATTTCACTTGTTTTCATTTCTAAAATAATATGTAGTAAAAGAAAAAGATCTGATGGACATGTTAGCATTGCAACATGTCTCTGCAAATATGTCTGTATTTTTTAGGATAAATTCTTCAGAGTAAAAACACTGCTTTTTAATATATACTGACAAGTTTTTAAAAAGATTTATTTATTTATTTATGAGAGACACACAGGGAGAGAGGCAGAGAAATAGGCAGAAGCAGAAACAGGCCTGATGTCGAACTTGATCCCAGATCCTGGGATTATGCCCAGAGAAGGCAGATGCTCAACCACTGAGCCACCCAGGCGTCCCAATATATACTGACAATTTGTTCACCACATTGCTTTTCTTCAAGCATTGCATGAATATAAAATGTCCCAAAACCTACTCCACACTATTATCAGAGGTGAAAATCCAGTCCAGTGACTTATACTTGCCATAAATCTCTTTTTTTGTGAACTGCATATTCTTATCCTTATTGAATTTTTTTGCTGGGGTGTTGATTATTTTAAAAAGTGATTTATAGGAGTTCTGTATATATATTTGGAATTCAACCCACTGTTAGTTAAATCTTGAAAATAAATTTTGATCTCCAATCAGTATTTTTCTTCATGATTCCTGCTTTTGGTAATGAGCTCAAGATCTTTACCATCTTAATATTATATAATACATATTATATATATATATATATGACAAACGTGTTATATATTAAATCAATGTTTTCTTCTTTCTAGGGTGGTTAGTTTTTTTGGTGTATGTATCTTGAATCTATCTGAAACAGGAATTTTTGTGATTGTGTGTGTGTGTGTGAGAGAGAGAGAGAGAGAGAGAGTGTGTGTGTGTGTGAGAGAGAGAGAGATGGGAACCTAATTTTGCTTTTTTCAATGGCTAGCCAAATGGTTCAGTATCACTGACTTAAGTAGTAATTCTGCTAGGTAAATGCAAACGTACTTAAAAGTTTTACAGATTTTCTTACCTGATAAAAATAAGGATTAGGTTCAGACTCTCCCACTCCTTGAAAATCTTCAACATTGATGAGCTGGAAGTCATAAAGCAAGCCAGCATTTGCTGTACTAAACTCTGGCAAGAGCTGTACGTGTGGTAAGTTTCCCAGATTCTTGTATCGCCAGTTGTAGAGGTTACACAAGCTTTCCAAAGACAAATCCCCCCCCGCAACAGGAAATATTAGTGATGTAAAATCTCCTTTTAATATACATAAGGGGGCTCCTAAAGAACTGTGCTCTTTTAATTTTCATGTTAACCATTCTGCACTCATCTTTTTAGCAATAATGCTTTTTCAACTTAGCCTCCCTGCTTCAAGTAACCAAAGGTCAGAAGACTTAATGATACAGAAATAAAGCTCTACTGTATTCTCTGAGGTAAATGCTATCTTTACTCTTTAAATAAATAAAAAAAATCAGGGAAGAATCTATAGATTGAGGAATACTTTGAGGTAATTATAGGATAGGGCCTATACTTAATATCAGTAAGAACTGGTGTGTTTTCCTTTTAACCACCTTTTGCTTTAGATTTCAAAATGGTATTAGCTGTGTATCTTCTGAGGGCATGAAAAAAGGGGAAGGGAAGCTTCCCCTTTTGAAAAGAAGCTTCAGTTTACAAGTCTCATGAATTTTTTTTTTTTTTTTTTTTTTTTTTATGATAGTCACAGAGAGACCGAGAGAGAGGCAGAGGCATAGGCAGAGGGAGAAGCAGGCTCCATGCACCGGGAGTCCGATGTGGGATTCGATCCCGGGTCTCCAGGATCGCGCCCTGGGCCAAAGGCAAGCGCCAAACCACTGCGCCACCCAGGGATCCCAAGTCTCATGAATTAATCTCAGTGAAGGAAGTGCACAGGAAATAATTTGGTCAGTTCACACCCCATGCAGAAGGCAATAGAGGCATTTTCAGATTCATAGATGGCAAGGTCCTAGACAGCAGGGAATTCTAGAGTCTCTACTGAATATGCTATCAAATAATTGGATCACAGAACTGGGGTCCTTAAATAGGGTGTACGTATAGCTCCTTTACCTTGCTCTGGCTCTCCCTTGAGCATCAAGGTCCACAGTAGGGACTCCAACCCGGACAAAGCGAGTGAAGAGAGACTGTTCCATGTTTGAATACTTCTGAAAGGCCATATTCTTAATGACTGGAGGTAACTGGTGATGATCACCAATCATAATCCAGCGTTTCAGTCGGCTAAAACCATCTTGAGGATTCTAGAAATGAAAAGTAAGGAGATGTCAAATACTCTGTAATATATTGCCTTGTTAGTCTCCAATACATCGCTCAAGAGTCCTGCTATTTAAAAAAAGTGGCTTTATTAGCTTACTACTTCTTCTTCACTAGGTTCCACAGAGAGAAACCTGGAAAATTTATAGAATGACTTGTGAACCACAAACAGGTTGACTGATGGTGAGGGAGGGTGGAGGGAATGAGAAGGCAAGCATGCAATTACCCCACTTTAAAAGGCAGGGCAAGCCAAGGGGGTCTGGGAGACTCAGGTCAGAATTAGGTAAGGGGTGCATAGAAAGAAAAAGAGGCCCAAGCAAAGAAATGAACAGATGTCCAAGAATATACTTTGTATTACAATTATGCCAAGAGCCAGTATGAAAACCCCCCAAATAGTAAACATTATGTTTTTAATCTCCCACACTACTACTTTGATTTCCTACTTTACACAACTCCTGGTTCCTTTTAAACACACCGTGATAAAACACATTCTGAATCCCAAGCAACTTTGCTTATAAAACAACTGTTAGAATCCAATTTATCTAGAAGTTGAAGCAGTCTCTATTCTTAAATTGGGAATTCCACATTTTGTTTTTAATTCTTCCATAGTAAAGACTATAGTACAGTAAGAAACATTCTTAAACATCGCCATTTAGCTCAGAAAAATTTAGGCATAAAATAAAACCAATGTACTCAGTGAACATCAAAAACAATTCTAGAAACAACTCTAACAAAAGAAATGAAAAAAAAAATTGCTCATCTATCCTCCAGACTGTATAACAATGTAATTTTCTTGATTAAAATTACTAAGTCTTTTCGAAACTTAAAGATAAACCATGAATTTTTAAATAGTACTCCCGGAAACAACAAACTACTAAATAACCAGTGAATAGATTAAAGGAAGTTTACAGGCTTAAAATAGAATAGCAAACATAATGAAGTTAAAGAGAATATGTAAGTATGGCAATTAGCCCCCCAAAACTGTGTAGCTCTTTGACACTGTCCCCCAGAATTCTTCAAACTCTACTTTCTTGGCCTCAGATCCGTTTCTTACCTGTAGAAGAAGAGGTATAAAAGTTTCTATCTCCAGAATCTGTGCAGCTTCTTCCATTAAAATGTTGTCATACTGAAAAACGGAGAAAAAGGGAAGCTTTTCAAAAAGACAGCTTGAAAGCCAAACAACTTTCACTATAACTGTCCAAAAAAACTCCAAATAATTTCAGATAAAAATAGTATCATACAAATTATTCAAACAGAAAGTTCATAAACTTATTTATCATAATGCCCATTTTTCTAGTTCAAATATGTAACCTCAGGGAAGCACCCTAAATATACAATTCTACCTTGAGACATCCTGCATATCATTTCTTGCATTGCTTACCAAATTGTTTTTATCTCAGTTCATTCAGTTCTATGTAAACAAGAATCAATTTATGATTATATATGAAGTGATTTCCATTGGTACTCCTACCCTAGGTAGTATTTTGGGGTATTTTTTTTCCTTTACAAATCCTACCCAGCACCTGACAATCTACCTCTGTTTTACTCCTGGCATTCAATTTGTCATCAAAGCATGCAATTTTATCTTCAAAACTCTCTCTCCATTTCTACTACCACCACCACTAAAATCTAAGCCACGTTCTATTAGCCCCTCCCCTTCCTGGCTTGCCTCCCCCTAAACCACTGATACAACAGGTGTCAGATCAGGATCATGTCACCTACTGGTTTCAAACCCTTCACTAGTTTCCAATTGTCTTGGGGAAAAGATCCTGGAATATGACCTGGAAGAGATGTATTAATACAGGCCTATATTAAATTTGGTCACTGTCATTCCTCTCTTACCTTAAATGCCACCTCTCTCCTTAGTAATTAAGCTTCATCCACAATGACCTATTTCATTTTCTTAGAAATGGCAAAAACCATTCTGGCCTTAGGCTCTCTGCAATACTATTCTCTTCATTTTTTGTCTGCTTGGCTCTTTCTCATTCTTAAAGAGCTTATGAGCTCTTTATGAGCTTAAAACCCACTTTATCCATGTCTTCTCTGACCTCCCAAGTTAAAACTGATTTCACAGAACCCTGTTCCTTTATCTCTCAGCATATCACAATTTGTAATTCTGTTTACTTGTTTGAAGCCTGCATCCTTCCAGTAGCCCAGTTTCCAGTAATGTCATGCACTGCACACTTATAAAATAATGAAAAATCAAGTCTTTCTCCAACATAAGGAAATTTCATTCTTTCTTTGATGATTACTTCTCTTCCATCTGCTCAATTACCTTCTAGATCTATTCTCAACATGTTTTCTTTCCCTTCCACTTCTAATTCGGATTGTTACTTAGTTGACAGCCTCTTCCTTGTCTTATTGGTAAAATATCTTTGAGAATCTTACTAAGTACAAATTATTTCTTTGTTCCGTGTTTTTAAAGTTTTCTCCTCTTATTTTGCTTCTTGGGGAGGTGGAAGGTAAGAGCATATTTAATCTTAAAGCTTAATTAACTTTTATTTTATTATGATTATGTTTTTTCAGTTTCAGCCACCCTGCCAATAGGGTACCCTATGAACTCTGTTTTTAAATGAATTGTTTACATATACTGTCATTTCTGCGCTACTCATTTTTACCAAACTGTGCTTGTATCTACCTGCCCAAGACAAGTAGCTGAGATGAATTTCCATTGGTCGTCCAATGATGAAAGTTAAGGCTCAATTCTGTAGTGTTTTTTATTGAAAATACCTAAAGACATGTGGATAGATGTCTTCTCTAGCTCTATCTGATGTTGTATTTCCCTATTACAAGGATTAGTTAGGTCCTCCCTATGGGAGTTTAGGAGGAGGAGGAGGAGTTGTTGTTCTAAGATCTACATTTTCTCACAAGTCCCTGTGTGGCCTCTCAGGATAATAGACATGATAGGCAAAACAGAGTGAAAGTAGCTCAAGATGGTTTAAAGAGCCTACTTTCTGAAAAATAACTGAAAATCTAATGCAATTTAATTTACAAAAAAATGTATCTACAGATTCTGCTTTTTTAAAAGGCAATTTTAATCACAAAGCAAAATTATGACATAACTATATTGGGCCTATTAAAGAAGGAAAAGAGAACATGACTGTGCACACATGTCTCCTTGGGGATGGCACTGGGTCAAAAGACAAGGTCTATTTATTTATAAGGATTTTATTTATTTATTTGACAGAGAAAGAGAAAGCACAAAGTGGGGGAGGGGGAGAGCAGGAGGGGGAGAAGCAGGTTCCTACTGCACTGGGAACCTCATATTGGGCTCTATCCCAGGACCCTGGGATCATGACCCAAGCCAGAGGCAGATGCTTACCTGACTGAGACACCCAGGTGCCCCTAAAATGTAAATTTAATATTCTTTATTGATACAGATAAAAAGAACACATAAAATACTAAAAGAATTGAAAGACTGGTTCATCAGGGGAGTAGGGGACTGCCCTTTCTTAATGTTCTAAGTAGCTTTACCAGGTTTTTAAATGCTTAAATCAGATGTAGAGGAAGTTTGATAAAAATAAAATTTGAAAATTAAAAATACCAAAAGATCTAAGGAATACTGTCAGCTCTCATGCTAACTATATATGTAGATGCTTACCATATAAGTGATTAATGAAAATTTGATAAGCTACAAGTAATGATTTTAGAATATGCATGTGAAAAGTTGCATATTTCCCTTGTTATTTAACTGATATGATTTGAAATCATAAAATACTGTTGCATAATTTCCCTTATTAAACTGATATGATTTAATATCAAATACAAAGCATATTTTATATGTCAGCCCAAGAACAAAATATTTAGGCGAAAAGTTCTCACTGATAATTTGCAAAAGGGTAGGTTCACAACACTAACATAAGTTCACAGTACCTTTTAATAAATCATTGTGCTTGTGCTACATTGCAACTGAGGAACCTTCCATCTAAGATAGCAACTACTCTATCACCTTGAACTTATTTTGCACTTATCCTCCAGTGAGCTCACAACATTTAAAAATTGTCAGTCACTTTCATTAACAACAAATGCTTTACTAACTTTGAATTCAAACCAGTACACAAAGCCTATCTATCTATCTATCTATCTATCTATCTATCTATCTATCTATCTATTTTTTACAAAGCCTATTTTAAACAATGGATAAGCCAACTGCAGAGAAGTTAAATGATTTGCATTTAGGCCAATATCACTAGCAAAGTTATAAAGCAAATTCAAATTTACTGCTTTCCTATTATATTGCACTTTAAACAAGTCATAGGCTATCAGGCTATGGTACCAATTAGTTCTTCTGTCTTTATCATATGATGAAATCATTTTAAGATCTCATTCTACCATCTAAATAAGAGTATTCCATATTCTTATACGGAAGGCTTTCTATCTACTGAATGGAACAAAAAAGTGGGAGCGGATGTATATTTAAAACACGAACAGTGTAAGCATATAAATATCTATAGGTGAATACGTGTGTCAAATGTTAGTTTTACAACTTTTAGGTCTATTTGGAGATTTTTTTAATATAGTGAATACAAATCAATTACCCTAGCAAATATTAGAATTTGGTGAGATAATAATTTAATTATAATGTTACTTAATGGACATATTACTGATAAGTAGACTTAGATAAATCAGATTTAGAGGTCGCTAATCATATAAACATCAGAAGTTACCATCCCTTATTTGTCAGAAGAGACATTTTTAAGTAACTGTAAGTGTGAACATCAGTAACAGGTAAGCCAACCTTCAAGGGAAATGGCCTCAGTAAAGGAAAGAGAAGGAAAGGAAAATTTAAATTAGAAAAAAATTTTTTTAAAGAAAAGCAAGGGAAAGGAGAGAAAAGAAAGACATAACAGCTATGATGAACTGAGGAACTAAAATATAAGTTCCTACCTTGAAACCTAGCTTGACTAAATCATGTCGTTTTAAAGCAGCATGAGTACAAGTCATAGCAATGATTTTGGCTTCCTTCACCAAAAGGTACTTAGATCTGTCCAGTCCACTTCGAAGCAGTTCAGAAGCTCTGAATTCCTATGGGAGTGGGGGTCAGTGACAATATTTTAGGAAAATAAATCACATTTCATGCATACATTCACACAATCCAGTTTATCAGACTTAATTCCTGATTAATATAAGTATATCATAAACTAACAAATTGGAATTTTGTTCATTATTAATTAGGTACTAATTGAGTTCATATAATAACTGATACTCAAGCTATAATTTGGACTGTTTTTTTTTTTTTTGTATAAAATACTGAGAGTATCAACAAGAATACTGAATAAAATATCTATTACCACAGTATCCTATTTTACTCAAGGTCCCTCCACAAAAACAGAAACTTTTTCAAGTATTCATAACAAAAGAATTTAATGCAGGGGTCTGGTTTCAAAGGTACAAAGCAGTACAAAAGCCAGCCAGGGAATGGCTGAGGTAACCCAGAGATTAGCAAGAGCAGGAAGTCTGACCATTCCTAGATTAGGACAGATAAGGGAAAAGCGGCAGTGTTAATCAGAGCCCAGGGCCTGGGGTACCAGAATAAGCTAGAACAACAGTCATAGCAAGCCAGGCCAACACAAACTGGAGCCATGGAAGAGATGAAACCCAAGGCAACTGATGGAGAAATATCCTAGTTTCTCTATTTCTGCCACATTTTTATTGGCTAAACCCAGCCAGAAGTCAGCTGATATCGGAGGCCAGGAAATTAAACCACAAAGGGCCAACCCCACCTTTGAACATGGCATAGGATCCCCCACAGAGCAGGGCAGAATGGACAACAGATATTAAATGAAGAGCAAACAACCCCAAGCAGAGTATCTAATATCAAGTTTTATAAATTCTGAACATTATATGTCATACTTGACATTTTTAAATTTTTCTTTTTTAAATAATTAAAACATGGCCAATACAGGAGAGGTACTCTGTTTAAATCTTTCCCCATGCCCTCCCAAGACAGCTATTATTAAAATGTTTTTATCCATTTACTTTATTAATCATAAACATATTCTAATATTTTAGGGCTCTAAAATTTTATTTATTATTATACTATAAATTTATTATTCTTTACCTACCATCCATCCACCTACCCCCTACCCACACCATGCATCAATATTTACATATTTACATATACTATGTGCCAGATACTCTTCTAGGAAGTAGAGATATTATCTTATCTAAAAGGTGCAAAAACAAAATAGACAGTCATTGTCCCTTTTACCTGGAGTAATCCTAAATCATCTTACTGAGGAATCTGAGCCTGAATATGATCTCTTTTTGAGGCTGCTAAAGCAAACAATGTTTTCCATAGAGAATGAGAAAACTAGGAAGCAAGGGGTGGGGATACTATAGGTACCGTGATTCCAGATATATTCTTCTCTTCTTATTTTACCTTAATACTCAAGATAAATCAACCTGGCTAATAAAGCGACCACATGTTTTGTCACTGGTCAAAAGGCATGAAGAACTTAAAATAGCCATGTGGCAGTCTCAGATTCCAATTCAAAGAAATACTGTTGAATCTCTTGAGGGAAGCATTCCTTTCTTAAATTCTAAGACTTTTACACCAGAAGAGTCAGAATAAAGGGGATTCAATTTATATCTTAATTTTTACTCATTTCTTTAGCCAAAACTATAAATATTTTCAATAATCTCATTTAAAAGTAACAATCTAGTTTGTAAGATATGAATATTCCACATTTACTTCATTAAAAACAGAAAACCAACTAATCTTAAAGCCTTTAAAGAGTTAAAGCCAAGTTAAAAGAAAACCCTGAGAATTCTTACCTCAAGCTGAGTGAAGATTTTCTTAATATGCCTAAAACATCCTTCAGCAATTTCCATATCTTCTTCGTAATTTCGTCCCTTAAAAATGGGTTGAGGGGCATTTGCAAAGTATTCATGAAAAGGGAAGAAAGTGGAGACTTCTGTAACATCTGGCAGCATATTACCTTTATTTTTCACTTTGCTGATATATTCTTCCCAACGAGACATGACCTATGAAAAAAAAGGGACTCAAAATTAAATTTCCCAGCTAATTATTATTTTTAAATGCTAAAATAAAAAGAAATTTAATAAAAATAAGACCTAATAAATAAAGGGAAAGAAAAAGAAAAGCAATCCCTGACCTAACAGGACTATTTTTTAATCCAAGTCACAGATTGCCCTTTTTTAAAAGAAAAAAGGTTCTTTAATATATAAAAAATACAAAACCTAGGAGCGCCTGGGTGGCTGTTAGATGTCTGACTCGGTTTTAGCTCAGGTCATGATCTCAAGGTTGTGAGATCCAGTTGGGCTCTGCGCTGAGTGTGGACTTTAAGGTTTTCTCTCTCAGGACGCCTGAGTGGCTCGGTGGTTGAGCATCTGCCTTTGGCTCAGGGTGTGATCCCAGGGTCCTGGGATCGAGTCCTGCATCAGGTTCCCTGCAAGGAGTCTGCTTCTCCCTCTGCCTAGGTCTCTGCCTCTCTTGGTCTCTCATGAATAAATGAATAAAATCTTCAAAAAAGAAAAAAAGATTTTCTCTCCTGCCTCTTTTCCCCCCACTGCCCACCATGCTCGCTCAGTCTCTCTCTCAAAAAAATATATAAATAAAAATACAAATTTTTTAAAAGATTTATTCATGAGAGACACAGAGAGAGAGGCAGAGACACACGCAGAGGGAGAAGCAGGCTCCCCACAGTGAGTCCGATGTGGGACTTAATCTGGGATCCCAGGACCAAGCCCTGAGCTAAAGGCAGACACTCAACCACAGAGGCACTCAGGCGTCCCCAAAATACAAATAATTTATAAGTATATATAAACTGGAAAGAACCACAGGGTCATCTATGGGACTTTATCTCAGACATTTCAGATCCTCCATGTATACTCAGAACAGTATTACTGATGCTTACAAAAACAAGAATAAGTCTCTGGACAAAGAAATTTTTTTTCCCATTATTTCAGTTTTTCTCCATATACAGTAAGTCCCACTTTAGCAGCATTTTAGTAAATTTGATGCTTGCCAACCCTTCTCCCAGAAGGGTTTTTCCAATTCTCTTTAGTATATTTACAAAGCACTTCTGTTAATCTGAGTATATATTTGAAAGCTCATTTTGACTTTTGTGGTACAGTTCAAATACTTTCTGATATGTTTTATTATGCCTCTACTGTGTGGTTCCTGCTTAATCTCAATTTTGGTAATTTTCCCAGTCACGGGTTTCCAGGTAGGTTCTTAGGCAGAACATCTAAGGGGCTAGAACGTGACAATTACCTTTTAAAATAACTTCCCAATGTGATTCTTACATGTTGAAAATTATTGATCTATATTGTGAAGCTTCAAGTTTGTTTTTCCCAAATCGATTACTTAAACCTCCACAAATTTACAGATTATTTCTCCTACTTTTAAAAGTAGTTTTCACCGGGAGCCTAGTGATTTTTATTTTGTGCCAAATATACATTTAGGCATGATCTTTACTCCATTAATCTAAGTTCTAAACTGCATAAGTCTAATGAAGGTTACTTTGTATGATGATGTACATCTCTGTGTCACAAGAAACCATGAAATCTGCTCATTTTGAATGGATTGAACTGGTCTGTGTATCTACTTATGAGCATATATCTATTCATTCATATACATTTAAAATTTTTAATGTTACCATTTGTACTTAAAATATACAAATAGCATGAATACAAAGAAAACAAAGTTATATAAAATTCTCCATTATATCATTATTCCTTAATCCACTTAAAATTATTAGTAAACCAGCTGACTACTAAGGTTTATTTTTGTTCATTTTATTTAGTTTTCTATTTCTCAGTGGTTTTCACACCCAAAAAATTAATCCTAACCAAAGCAAAAGCACACTTTTAAACTGAAGTCAAAAGAATTTTTAACCTAAACTCCTAACTCTGAAATTAGTTTTAAAACATAATTTTTTGTAAATTTGAAAGGAGAATATGTTTTTTCTTCATTAGTGGATATATATGAATAGAAGTAGGTACTTCTGTACTTTGCTACCACTGTACTTTGTAACTACTGGGTAGCTAGCATATTTAGTTATATTTCTACAGTAATGAAAACAAAAAGAGAGACTAGAAAATTTGTCAACAGCAAGAAAGAAAAAAGAAAAAAATATAAAAAGAAGCAACATTTGCCTTTTAGTGAATGAATCATCAAGCAAAGCTATTTAGCTAAGAACTTCAAAAATAATAGGAATACAAACATTTAATATTCACAAATATAGCTTTGGCAGCAGCATACATTTTAATCGGCTCAACAAAAAAAAAATCGCTTTCAAGAAGAGTTTCAAGAACTCATCCCAGTTTCCAACTGAAAACCATTATAATTTAAAAACTCTTAATCCCTTACCTGATATAAGAAGAAATAGCCTGCAGTTTCACAAGTATATGAAGCATCTCCTGGAACCCCTAGACTCTTTTGTAATCGTTTGACTTCTTCTAAAAGTTCTATTCTTCGAGCCAGGACATAATTAACTCTTCCATATCTAGAAATTTCAGTTAAACAAAAAAAGCAAAATTATGTAATGAAGAGACTATTATGGAAACTATCAGGAAAAACATTTAAGAAAATCATATTAAGAGGGGTGCCTGGGTGCCACAGTCAGTTAAGCATCAGATTCTTGATTTCAGCTCAGGTCATGATCTCAAGGTCATGGAATCAGGCAGCTCAGGTCATGATCTCAAGGTCATGGAATCAGGCTCCCTGCTGGGTTCCATGCTCAGCATAAAGTCTGCTTGAGATTCTCCTTCCCTCTGTCACTGACCCCATTCTCTGGCTCTCTCTCTCTAAAATAAATAAATCTTAAAAAAAAAAATAATGAAAGGTATAAATGGCCAAAAGGGAAAAAAAAGAGTAAGAACCACTGTTTATATTTAATATAAGTGGTAGTTCTTGGATCAGTGTTGATCTGCAAACATATTAGTGGTCTGTGAGGAAGGAAAATCAACTGTATCACTAAATGTATCCTTTAATTCCTTTTTTTCACCCCCATAACATGACCTTCACAAAGAGGGAAACAGTACAGTGTATTTTGGTGCTACATCATCTCATCACAGACCATAATTTATAGATTGGCTGCTTTGAATAGCCCTGTTTTCCATTACCACAAAAGCAGATCAGTTCTCAAGGCTTCAAAAAGTAATTTTAAAATGTATTTGATCATTCTGCATTGTCCCAGCACGTAGTGTACCACCTGAACCTAGTAGGTTCACAAATATTTGCTGAATGAGTAAAAAGAACTGAAATCTGACGATTACCTGGCTCAGAGGCATGTAATTAAGACAAAAAGTATGGAATCTAAACTGGATCCCAAAGCCTGTATACTATTTCCACAATAATAAAGTGCCTTCAATAACAACCTTTTAACATTAAACAAAAATTAAAATAGTGTAAACACTACTGCTGTTATATTTAAAGACTGGACAGAGAAGTCCTGTTTGTGTGAAATAGCAAGAATGATAGAGAATATAGGGTTATAAGACAGAGTCTACGTTTAAAGAATTTTCCAAATTAGAAGGATATAAACGTTATAGCAAGTAACCTTTTTCTGTTTGTTTACCTAGAGTTTAATACTTTTTCTATGATCAACACTTTGGCAATGAGAAAAAAAATTGAGGATGCTTATAAAGAGTCTGTAATAAAATACCAAAATTCTTATGACATAAGGTTAAATTTAAAAAGCAGGATACAATGGAACTTCATGTACTATTTGGTTGATTAGTCTGTAAATCTAAACTATACTAGAAAAATAAAGTCTTAATTTAAAGAAGCAGTGTATGCAATTATAAACATAGCATGTTTACAGTTTGATCATTAAGAAGACTAACAAAAAGTTGTTTTGTAGTAGTGGAATTATGGATGACTATTTTTTCTACTATCTCACAAGGTCTGAAAATTTTTCTTTAGGGAAAACAAGAATACTCTTACCATGAAATGATACTATTTTTCTTTTTAATTACAACAAAGGGAGAGAAATGAAAAGAATATGTCCAACTGAATAAGCACATACCTACTAATAAGACCTGGGGCTTGACTTATGTATCAGAAAGCAAAAAGTATTTTTTCTTTGGAAACTTGGGATTACCTGAAATCCTCTTCTAAGTTCTACTTCTGTTCTAGTATATTTTTTAAAAAACTATAAATTCTATTGCAGTGTAATTATAACTACAGTATTTAGTATTCCATCAACACCTTTATGTTCACTGAATGCTGGATTATTAAATTTTAGAGTCCAGCCCACTGTAAGTTTAATATGAGGAAATACTCATGGCAAAAATTCAAAGTAGTATCTCTGGCTAATCCAAAATTAAGCATCTAGAGCCTCAAATAACTTAATGTGTATTGTGATTTGCCCTGTGACTTTTTAGAGGCTAAAAAATGGTGAGCTCTGTAATATAAGAACTCAAAATAGATGCAACATAATAATTTGACACTCTTTTAGCTCTTTTGTTGTCTATGATCAAATTAGTCAAAGGTCATGTTTAATAGCCAAAGGCTGTATTAATAAATATGTACAGCTGTTTGTTATGATTATTGTCTAAAATCATGCTTTAAAAGTGGATTTAAATATAAATAAAGGAACTATTAGAAAGTTTGAAGGGAAAACTTAAAATATTAATAGAGGAAATTTGATTTGTAAAATTTTAGTCACTCTATTTCATGTAATGTCAAACATAAGTCCAGCTCAATGGCAATTAAGTAATATAGGAAGACTTACAACCCCAAAGCTTATACTACCACTAATCTTCAATTGTTTCATTAAATGAATCAATTTCTTAATTGATACCTAAATTTTGTGCAAATTAAATATTTGGATGAAATGTGGAAAAGAATCAGGTAAACTTGTACAGTTTGAGTTGGCATTCTTTAATAGAAAACAAATGGCAATCTGCAATTTTAAAACGATGAACAAGATAACTCTCTTTATAGAAATAACTGTATTCTTTAGGAAAAAATGGCATAAACACACAGAACTGGAGCTGAGGGAGATCATGACCAGACTTACGTCAACTAAAAAAGCAGGTTATGCTAGAACCTTTCAGAATCAAGTTGTATTATTCATGGCCCTTGTCTCTTGGTGTTTCTTTAATAAAGAAAAGGAGAAGGTTAAAAATTGTTTTGTATATTATTTCAAAACTCATCCCCATTTGCTCACCTGCTGAAATCTTTCTCTGTTTCCAGCTCTTCTTCTCCATGACCAAGACGCAGGAGGTGGCGCTCGTCGATATCTAAAGCCATGATTTTCTCAAACAACTGGTTCAGGGCCTGGAAAGTAAGACAAAAAGGATGATGGTGAATTTTAATGAACCAGTAGCTCCTTAAAAGTAAGAAAAACCAACATTTAGAAGGATAAAAAAGAATGAGCATTGTCTAGTCAAGTAAGAATCAACTCCAAAACATAGAAACAAATCTTACATTAGGTCATTTACAATTTAAACAAAATATTGATTTTTGATAGTATTGCCTACTTATATTTAGCTAACTGGATAAGTGAAAACCATAAAAACCATCTAATTATTAAATCTTTGCTTCTAATTTATGAAAAAAAGAAAGGCTTTGGGACCAGTTTCTATTTTCCCCAAAAAGTAACAATTACTAAAATAATTAATGAACACTCCAAGATTTCACTCAACAGAATATCCATGGGTTGCAGAAAACTGAAATGTTTTTGTAGTTGGAGGACTCTCAGGCAGTGAATGTATAAGAATATATCTAGGAGACCACAGAGTGGAAAGATACAGTGCATCATTTAAATCTTAGGTTGATTGTCTAAAGTATTCTATACAACAATGAGCAGAGCACTCATTTATTAAAAACTATTCTAAAAAAAAAAAAAAAAAAAAAAAAAAAAACATTCTAGGGCCGCCTGGGTGGCTCAGTGGTTTAGCACTGCCTTTGGCCCAGGGCGTGAGCCTGGAGATCCCGGAAATCAAGTCCCATGTCGGGCTCTCTGCATGGAGCCTGCTTCTCCCTCTCCTTGTGTCTCTGCCTCTCTCTCTCTCTCTCTCTCTCTGTGTGTCTCTGATGAATACATAAATAAAATCTTTTTTTTTTTTTAAACTATTCTGATGGATACCATCTAGAAGTCACTTTATTATACTTATGAAATGTTCATATTTAGGATTCCCTTAAATCCTAGTATTAAGTATCTGAACATCTGCAGTTACAATGTTTTGAGAAAGGCACAAGTTTCCGAGTATGGAAACATATACTAATAAAGACATCATTTAAAAATCAGCCAAACAGCTCTTTCAATTTATCATCAATCTAATCCCTCCCATGAAATCAACATCCAGTCTTATAAATATCCAGGTTATATAATGTAAAAACAGATACCCTTTGCTATCAAAATTCTAGCAATTAGAGCTCAAAAACTGAAGAAATTACAATAAATTTTCAGAAAAAAATTCCCCTCTATCCAAACTCTTGATGCTCCCATCCAAACCTAGGATTCAATGGATTAGACCACCTGGCATTACTCACTATCCAAACTCAGGAATCACAAAGATTTAGAGAACAAAAAAATACTCCCACACTGCACTCTCAGAAAAAATTGTAAGGCTTCATTATGAATTAAAGGAATAATGAAGAACTATTTGCAGGAAGTATGTAAATGAAGATCTGACAAATGAAATAAACATAAAAAGGAACAAATCAATAATTTAAATCACTGAGGATGATATGATTATCAAGGATTATTCAATAGCAAACAATGAAGTCTTTGGTTATATTTGTAAAACAATCTTCTCTGTAATTGTACTATACAAATCAATCATATATAGAAGATTCTACAGAAAGTCATTATCAAGTTATTATCAAGTTATGACAAAACTTACTAAAAATACTATGCTAAAACAACAAATGAATTATTCTTTATTCATTTTAAGAATCTGGAAAAGGGGAATGCCTGGGTGGCTCAGTGGTTGAGTGTCTGCCTTCGTCTCAGGGCATGATCCTGGGATCCGGAATCAAGTCCCACATCAGGCTCCTTCCTATACGGAGCCTCCCTCTGTCTGTGTCTCTGCCTCTCTCTCTGTGTCTCTCATGAATAAATGAAATCTTCAAAAAAAAAAAAAAAAAAAAAGAATCTGGAAATAGGTAAGATTATTACAGACTAAATTTTACTAAATAGAAGAAAAAAGGCCTTTAAGTAATTTGTTTCTTTTATTAAGATAAAGCCTCAATCTTCTCTCCTACACAATTTTAGTATTCTGTATAATAATGTCACCATTACATTACAGTGGAGGGGGAGCAATTTAGTTTAATCCAAGTATTTGATCATATATCTAAGTATTCTTAGCTTTCCCACATTTTGACCCTCTCCATTAGAAATAAAAAACTGTTTTTATATTTTCCTAATATGTCTGGTCATGACCAGTTAACAATCCAAGAGTAACTCAATAGCAAACACTATACTCATCAGCCTTTCAGTATTCTGTTGTACCTATGATCACGTTATTGTACAAGCAGAAATCTCCACTGTGCTTTCATTTATTCCCCACTCCTTTATCTCCCCTATAGTTCATCTTACATATATGTGTGCACATGCACACATACTTACCTGATTAGAGTGAGTAACAATCAGAGTCCTCTGCTCTGGGAAATTATGGTAGATGTTGGATATAATTTGGACTGCAACATCTGTTTTTCCAGTACCTGGTGGACCCACAACCTAAAAAGGAGATGAACACAGATCAAAATACTAAGTTATCACTTTGTTAGAAAATGGACATTCTAAAACTGAAAGATAAATGTAAAAAATTGTTGATAAGTTCAATAACAGAATGGACAAGACAGTTAATCTGAAGACAGAATAGAAACCACCCAATCTAAAAAATAAGCAGAAAGAAAAGACTGAGAACAAATGAATAAATAGAGTCTCATGAATCTATGGGGTAATACTAAAAGGTCTAATATTTATGTTACTGAAGTCTTAGAACAAAAGGAAAAAGTTTACGGTATAGAAAAAATATATGAAGAAATAATGGCTGAAAACGTCTAAAATCTGGCAAAACACTTAAATCTACAGACTCAGGAAGTTCAGCAAACTCCAAACAGATTAATCCCAAAGAAATTCAAGTCCAGAGACATCATAATCAAATATCTAAAAAAAATTCTTAATAGCAACCAGAAAAAAAATGATACATTACATACAGCCAAAGGATAGTTCAAATGACTGTGGGTTTCTCTCAGAAACCATAGAAGCCAAAAGGAAGTGAAGTAACATTTTAAATTGTTACAAGAACTCTGTAGAATTCTATGTCCAGTGAAAATATCTTTAAAGAATGAAAATGATTTAGAGACTTTCTTATATGAAGAAAAACAAAGATATTTCATTGTTAGCAGACCTACTGTTAAAAGTGGTAAGAGAGTTCTTCAGGCAGAAAGGAAGTGACATCAGAGGAAACAAACTATCAGGAATGAAAGATAAATGGCAAATTTACAACTCTTTTCCCCTAGAGTTCTTTAAAATGTTTGACTTTTTGGGGTGCGTGGGTGGCTCAGTTAGTTGTGCGTCTAACTCTTGATTTCAGCTCAGGAGATGATCTTAGAATTTTGAGATCAAGCCCTACATCAGGCTCCACACTCAGCGCAGAGTCTGCTTGAAATTCTTTCTCCCTTTCCTCTACCCCTCCCTATCTTCATGTGTAAATGTGCGCTCTCCCTCTCTCAAATAAATAAATTTTAAAACATGTTTGACTTTCTAACATTGCCTGACAGTATTTCCAATGTATGTAGATAGAAAAGAACGTAAGAGATAAATTAAAATGAAATATTAAAAACTAACCTAAAAGAAGGTAAAAACAAAAAAAGCTACACAAAGGGAACAAACATAAAATAAATAATAAAATGGGAGGCCTAAATCTAAACACATCAATTGCATTCAATGTAAATGGTCTAAACACACCAATTAAAAGATAGAGACTGTCAGAGTGAAGAAAATGGCATACCTCAACTATAAGCGGTTTACAAGAAGTTCGCTTCAAACATTAATAGGTAGGTCAGAAATAAAATAATGGGAAAAGACATACCACACAACACTAATCAAAAGAAAACTGTAGTTGCTATTATTAACATCAAAGTACATTTCAGAACAAAAAGAATTACCAGTGATGAAGACATTACATAATAATAAAAGCATTAATTCACCAAGAAGACATAACAACCTTGAATGTTTATGTATCTATTCATAAAGCTTTAGAAACCATGAAGCACAAACTGAAAGAAATGAAAGGAGAAACAAATATATATGTAGTTGTAGTTGGAGACTTCAATACTCCTCTTTCAGTAATCAACAGAAATAGTAACTGGAATATCAGCAAGGACAGAGAAATACTGAACCAAATGAATCTGACATATATAGGACACTCCACCCCAAACAACAGAATAAACATTCTTTTTACGTGCACATGAAATATTCACCAAGAGAGATCATATCCTGGACCACAAAACAAACTTGAGCATATTAAAAAAATAAAAATTGAAATCATACAAAGTATCTTCTCCGACCATAAACAACTTAGACCAGAAATTAGTAACTGAAATTTTTTAAAAAAGATTTTATTTATTTAAACACGAGAGACACAGGCAAAGGGAGAAGCAGGCTCCCTCAGGGGAGGCCGATGTGGGACTCGATCCCAGGATCCTGGGATCATGCCCTGAGTCAAAGGCAGATGCTCAACCACTCAGCCACCCAGGTGTCCCAGTAAGTGGAAGATTAACAAAGAGTCTCTAAATACTTGGAAACAAAACACACCTTTAAATCAGTTGTCAGCAGGCTTTATCTGTAAAAGCCCAGCAAATAAACATTTTAGGCTTTGCAGGCCATATGATCTCTGCTGCAAGTATTTAACTCTGTTGTTTCAGAACAAAACTGGACAGAGGTAATTCATAACCAAATAGGCATAGGTATATTCCAATAAAACTTTATTTATGAACACTGAAATGAGCAGTAAGCAAAATCTCACATAATGCCACAATGACCTATAAACATTTAAATTCAGTTGGATTTTTGTGGTTCAAATATACTCTAAACATGTGAGGCCTACTTCTTGTCTGAATCCATGTAAAAACATGTGTATGTGTAACAATAATTCTCTTACCATAGTTAGCCCAGGCTGCATTCCAGCACGGATAGCTTCTATCTGTGTGTGAGTGAACTGAATTGTATTACTGGAAATAAGAGTAAATAAAAAGTTAGTTAAAAACACCGATGAACATTTGCTAAAAATTTAAACAATGAATGGAGGTCTAAATGCCTCCTCTGTATATGCCTCTGTTCTCCCAATCTCTTCTTCACCCCACCCCAGTGCTTTGGGTGTGTGTGTGTGTGTGTGTGTGTGTGTGTGTGTATTAAGTTCGCATGTGCATGTATATGGTAAAACAAAATACAAAAAAAAGAGATCCTACCCTCTTTAAAAAAAAAAAAAAAAGACTTTATTTATTCATGAGAGACACACAGAGAGAGGCAGAGACATGGGCAGAGAGAGAAGCAGGCTCCTTGCAAGAAGCCCGATGCAGGATTTGATCCCGGATCCCAGGATCATTCCCTGAGCCGAAGGCAGACACTCAACTGCTGAGCTACCCAGGTGTCCCCCTCTTAACAAATTTTAACTGCACAGTAAGTACAGGAGTGTTAACTATAAGAACAATGTTGGGTAGCAAATCTCCAGTACTTCTACATCTTAAAGACTGAACCAATCTCTGATGAATTATTTCCTTTACCTCTATACTCTACTGACCAACTAAAATGGAATGAATCTTATGGAAAGCAAAGACTACAGTTATTTTTCAATATACTTAGGCAATCCTATATTTCACTTGGAATGTCAAAATTCTAGTTCCTTTTTTTTTTTTTTTTAAATTTTTATTTATGATAGTCACAGAGAGAGAGAGAGAGAGGCAGAGACACAGGCAGAGGGAGAAGCAGGCTCCATGCACCGGGAGTCCGATGTGGGATTCGATCCCGGGTCTCCAGGATCGCGCCCTGGGCCAAAGGCAGGCGCCAAACCGCTGCGCCACCCAGGGATCCCAAAATTCTAGTTCCTAATCTAATACCGAACATAATGCTACTTTTCTTGTCATGGCACACATGCAAGAGAGTAGCTGCTACATGTAACACATGGTCAGGAAGTAAGAACGTTGTGCTCAAATTAAGGTAGCCCTCTAATGTTTTTTTTCTCATAGTACCTAAAAATGTTTATTTTGGAAATATGACTACACAATGCCCAAAAATGTTTCAACTATTCAGCTGTCTGACAGAATACAAGGAAAGAGGGTCAAGAAACAGAAATTTCCTGGGGTTTCTAAAGGATCAGTAAATTTTAAACTAATTATTATTAATCCAAAATAGCAAACTATTATTCATCATACCAAATAATATAGACAGTAAAATTACCGTTTGGGTTGGTTGTAAGGATAAGGACCCCTATTAGGAATGACATGAGGTTCAACAATTAAGGTTTTTGCCTCTTCAGTATCTTCATCTTCACCATCTGCATCTTTCCTTTTCTTCCCTTTTCCACTCCTTACTGGAAAAGTTATTCTACAAAACCAAAATCTTTGTTCATTTTTTACAATTAACAACATTTACCAAGCATCTACCTTGTGCATGACATTGTATGGAAGATAATCAGAGCAGAAAGAAACATTTATGGCTTAAAGGAACTATCTGTACATACATCCTGAAAAAAAGTAGACTTAAAAGCACTACAATGTATATAAACTGTGTTCAGATTAGAAGTCAATTGATTAAGGGAGAATCAAAGAAGGAGCATTTATATAATTATATCCATGCGCTATAAAGTGCTTTATACATTGTCCCTCCTTAAATCAGAAAAGGCTTCATGGGAGAGATGGCATCAAAGATGAGTTTCAAAGAACTTATACAAACATGGTAGGGAAGATATTCTGGGAAGACTAAGACTAAGGTTCAAGTGCAAGTGGTCAGTTTTGCCACGGTGGATACAACACAGAAAATAAGGCTAGCAAGACAGGCTGGAGCCCTGTTATGACGCTCTCAGAATACCAAGCCTTTAAGGCAGAAGTTCTCAGCTTGGGGTTAGGACACCTCAGGAGGTGATTCCTCCTAGGTGCCTGGGACACTCAAGGAATACATTAAAATTAAACTTAAAAAAATAGAAAAAAGAATTCTCTCTGTGCACTTCTTCCATGTAATAGAATTCAGGAAAGAATAGTGAGTTGCCTCAGGTACTTTATTCCATTTCTACTAAAAAAAAAATTTTTTTTTAAAGATTTATTTATTTATTCATGAGAGACACAGAGGGAGAGAGGCAGAGACACAGGCAGAGGGAGTAGCAGGCTCTTCACAGGGAGCTTGATGCGAGACTTAATTCCAGATTCCAGGGTCACACCCTGAGCCAAAGGCAGAGGCTCAACTGCTGAGCCACCCAGGCATCCCTCTACTCAAAATTAAAACCAAAGCTCCTTTAACATGAGATATAACTACATTGTGAATATTTAACATTTGTGTAAGCAAGCAAGCTTAAAAATAAAAATATAATTTTTTCCTGAAAACTAAAGAAATTTAACATTCCATGACTATGTCCACTAATTAGGAAATACACCAGATTATACATAATATAAAAAGACATATTTCTTTAGTCACATTCTATAAATATGTTTATGTAATACTCTTCTGACAACAAGTATATATACAGATCCCTTATTAGATGTGAGGCTACTTTTATTATGGTCGTAAAATTGTTTTATGCACTAAGAATTTAGGAAGAGTCAAATAAAATAAGTTTATCCCAGTCATTATATGGTGAAGGTAAAGACTGCTCAAACAAAATCACAATATTCAGAGCTCTAGCTATAGTCCTATGGCCTAGTTCACACTGGCTACAGAAAGCTTGAAAGGAGTACAGCCAGTTCTGACTTTACCTGAAAGGGGGTATCTGTAGAGCTGGGTCATCCACAGTTACTTTAACATTATGACCAGGAAAGCTGGTTTTTAAATGCTCAATGGAAAGAAATGTATCATTGAAATCAAGAGTGGCAATCTGATTGGGCATTTTTGAATAATGTGCACTACTTGGATCTCCATAACCTAAAATGATGTCATGCAGCCAGTCAGGTACCACGCAATCAGTATTCATCAGGTTCCTGATGGTCTCCAGCACAGCCTGTCAGTGAAAGGACAGAAAAGGGTTGTGTCAAGAAGCCATCTCAAACATTTGCACTTCAATGGAACGCAGAGTTAGCTGCACTAATCCAGAATTCCCAAGTGTTTCAGAGCAAGAAGCTATTTTCTGCTGACAGGTGCTTGGCTAGACTGAATCAACAGTTATATTTTCAGCTGATACCATACACTGAGTTAAACAAAAGACCAAACTTAGCAAGGACAGTTTATCCGTTAGGAGTTCATTTAGAGAGAATGTCATAAATGAGTTCATCACTTGACTCCTGTTGTGTAGAATGAAAATCAGATCAGGATTACACAAGAAGAAAATATTATAGAATAAACCCATGAGGAGGATGCTTCCTCTTAGAAATTCATTGAATTTTCTCTTTTTATATTCCATAGTTCCTCAATGCTAAGATGACACACAAGCAGAAGCATGTTAATATATGCCTCAATTGTGAAACATAATTTAAAAATATTAAAAGTAACACTCTTAGAAAAAAGTCATAAATAAAAATGAAGTAGACAAAATGATAAAAGTCAAATGTCAAATAATTTTCAGAATGAAACATTCTACAATAAAAAGTCATTAGAGTAGTTAACATACATTGTCAAAATTCCAAAGCTAAGGCAAGCTCTCAGACTTCCCCATAATTACTTTGACTAAGTGATCTATGCCATATATGGAAACCAGAAGGCTAGGCTATTAATTACTAAGAATAAAATAATCAAACCAGCCATGTTTATAACATAAATGCTATACACTCCAACAGGATAACAAAGTAAGAGGACAGTGCATGTTAATTACACTCTTCTCACATCACCTTTTGTTTATCATTTGTCTAATTCCCACTAGAATATCATTTCCATGAGAGCAGGGATCTAGAAGTTTGACTATGAGATGGATATATCATCGGATGGACAGATAAATGAGTATGTTTACATAATAATAGGTAAGACAAGTGCTCTACTCCCTAAGAAAATGAAAATTTTAGTAGGGAGATGATATATGTCCTCAGCAACGACACAAAACAGCAGAATATGGTAAACAATACAGAATATTACAGAATACAATGGGAACACAGTTCCTAGTAGGTGAGAGATGCATGTAAGGGAGACTTTTAACTTTAAGAAAGGTTTCATGGAGGAAAGTGGCATTTCAATTTAGCTGAAAGCAAAGGATCTGCAAAGGAGCTTTGGTTTATTTCATCATTAATGGAAAGTCAGAAATGTTTTGAGAAGCTGACTGAAATGATCAGCGGAGGCAATATGAAAAACAGGTGACTGACGAGGACAGAGATAGGGGTAGGGCAGAGGAAACTATTCAGGCAAGAAATAAAATATCCAGGTAAGAACAGACTGTACGAATTGGAAAAGAGAGAAAGAAATAAGGGATGCTGCCTGGGTATATAATGAAATACCAAAGACACCAAAAGAGCATTCATCCTTTCCCAAACACAGCAGAATTCATCACTGACCCTTGTTTCTTGGATGGGAATCTGAATGCCTCTTTTGACCTCCCATGATACTTTTTTTGTTATTGTTTCTTAAAGTTTATTTTTTTAATAGTCTTCACACCCAGTACGGGGCTTGAACTCATGACCATGAGTCACATTGCTATTCTGACTGAGCCAGCCGGATACCTCTTCCATGACACTTTTACCTGCATCCTCTGATGACTTTTGGCAACTTCTAACATTTCGTGGCAGTTATTTATTAATATTTTTAACTTCCCTTATTAGTAGTCTAAGCTCTTTAAAAATACAAGCTGTGTCTTACTCATCTTTACTGGCTCCACACAACTTAGCACAACATCAGACACACAGTGGGTATTAAATAAAATGGTCAAATGAATGAACATAAGGAACTTTTTCATTTTTAGTAAAGTGACTGAAATTCAATCATTACTGAAAAACAAAACAGAGACAAACAAGAGAGACCTTACCCTCACAGACCTGCATTCTAATGTGAAGTCAGATAAATAACAAATACACAGTCATCAGGTATAATAAAGATTGTGATGAAAAATAAAGATAACTCCTTAGGAGTTAATATCTAAGCAAAGTTGACATTATACAGTAAGGGAGTGAACCATGTAAATACCTGGGAGGAAGACTGCGTTGGTAGAGGGAACACCATGGACAAAGGCTTGGATATTTAAAGGACAGCAAAAAGGTCAGCACATCTGGCATGGAGTGAATCAGGGAAAGGTGTTAGAAAATGATGTTGAGAGAGGTGGCCAGAGGACAGATAATGAAGGAGCCTTTTGGATTATGGGAAAAATTTTCTACTGTGAGATGGGAAATCATTAAAGACTGTTCAACAGGGGGACCAAGGCATAATTTATATTCAGTCACTCTGTCACTCTGTGGAGACTAGTAGAAGGGGAAGAGAAGTCGAGAATGGAAGCAGGGATGTGAGAGATGATGGTGTCTTGAATGGGGTGTCAGTGGAGGTGGTGAGCTAACCAGACTGACTGATAGACTGGAGGTACAGTAAGACAAAAAGAAATCAAGAGTACTTCCACTGTTTTTTCTTCAACAATAGGGTAAAATGGGCAAATAAATCCCTTTGTATATGAAGTCTTCTTTTTTTAATCATAAAAACAGGCAAAAAAAAAAAAAAAGATAATAAACTGATAATGTACAGGAGGGGGGAGACAAAGAAGAAATGTACTTGTGCGGAAGGTAGTATCACCAGATGTTAAAACCATTCCGTGTTTACATTTTATAATATAGTTTCAAATAATTTTTAAAAAATCTTCTTTTATCAAAACTCCTTAGCTCACTGTTATAAAAGTAAAATTCTGTAGCCCCCAAACCTCCCTTTTCCTGCCAATGAGTAAAACACATTATATCATAAAGTAATTCAGAGCCCTGAGGTTTCACATCTGTATTCATAAAGTGATTTGGAAGCACACTTACTTTTGATTTAAAAAAGAACTCCCAGTAGACAAAGAAGCAGTTTTCTTTGCCTTATACTGGCTATCCTGAGCATTTAATTGACAAAAAGCAATGAAGGAGACTGACCTGGATTAATTTATATTGTAAGTTTCTAAACTCATCAAATGACAACATGTAGACTAAATATAACAGCCAAAGAAAATTAATTTATTAAGCGTATTTTAATAAGAGAATTGTTTAGAATCAGAATAAAAGCAATGATCATTTTCTTAACAAAACATTCTTATACCTAGTATCTACATATTTATGTTTTAGAAGTTATTCAAATTGGACATGGTACATTTATAGTTATACAGCCTAAAAATTACCTTAAAGTTATTTTCCTTTGGTTTTCTCCTCATTATGATATTGAAAGTTTCATACACATCTTCTGCTCCATTTTGTATAGTATTGGTCATATCTTGTTGATACTGGTTTGGGTCCAAGAACACTCTAAATGTCCTTGACTCTCCTCTAAGATTGGGTCTTGGCTCAGGTCCTAGACATTTTGAGGAAGTCTGGTAAGTGAAACATGTACTTTTCAAGTATTGAAGTTAGCAGTATTCCTTTTCTAGAAATGATGAATAAACTGTCCACATCGAACTCCAGTCATTCCCTGACTAGAAAGTTATCTACTCATTTCAAATGCCTAGAAGCTGAAAATATCTTCTCCTTTCCCTCAATTCTTACTATTTTTTTTCCCAGAAAGTCATGTAATGTTTATGATGCAATGGCATGGACTGCAATTATCTGTATATGTCCTCAACCAAACTAAAAGCCTTGGAAGTCAAACAACTACTTCTGTTAGTTACTCAAAGCTCCATTACTGCCTTACATATAGTAAGCACTCGAATGATCACTCTTTTCATTCTTCCACATTCCATTCTTAGTATCACCAGTGTGAATGGAAATTTTATTTACTAATGGCTGAAAGGTCAGAGGCTTTTTCTTGCCCCTTTGCCTTGTCTCCTTACTTTTGTCTTAGCCCTCTAACTCTGGTCCCAATATATGGCCATATGTTTACTCCATCTCTCCCATTTTCTTTTATTCTAGCCATAAGATCAGTTTAATTACCAGCACTTTTAGCAATGGTGCAATCTTAAAATCACAGGTAGAAATTAATCAAGTTCTGAGAGAAGTTTCGAAAACAAATTGGAAAATAAGCACTGGACATAGATAGATGTACTTGTAATTTAACAGTAAGTATGACAAAAAAGGATAACAGAAAGAATTTCAAAGAAAAGTCATTGATTAAGCCTAAGAAATCAAAGAGCTGACAGTCCTGTAAGGTGGTATTTCTAATGGGGTGATGTCTGCATGTTAGGTATGACAATTCCTTCTATGAGGCAATTCTGTTTAAATTGCCTTTTTACATTTTTTTGTGTGAGAGAGAGCGGGGTGGGTGGGAGAAGGGCAGAGAGACAGGGAGAGAAGAGAATCTTAAGCACGTGCTCTGTGCTCAGCACAGGGCCTGACGTGGGGCTTGATTTTACAACCCTGAGATCATGACCTGAGTCGAAATCAAGAGTCTGATGCCTAACTGAACCACCCAAGCACCCCAAGGTAGCATCCCTAAGTTTCAATGTTTAGCATCCCTAAGTGTCATCCATCAAATGCTAATAGCTCACCAACCCTTACCTCTACCCTGTGCACATGAAAAGATAAATACTACCATACATTTCAAAATGCAGGGAGAGTCCAATTGAGAGTCACTGAATCAAATCAATAAAACTTAAGAAGGAAAAATAGGCAAATATATCATGAGAGGTATTAGAGATTTTAGAAAGCAATATTATAAAGTATTATAAAGGGAAGTTTTAAATAAAGATAATTTCAAAAGATCTTGTCCTTTCCAATAGCTAACAAAAAGTTTAGAAACCATATTATTTATTTCTAAAAGTGGGTAGCAGGTACCTTACACATATTATACATATAATCCTTTGTGTTGATTTAGTATGTAAAATAACTAAAAAAATATTACCTAAGATGCATAAAGAAAAAAGGTACAGAAACATCATTATGTACAAATTCTCTTTCAAAAACATAGATTGCCATACCGTCTTCAATGACACGCCCTTTATCATCTAGCATGCCCTGGATTTCACAGCCTCTGACATAAACCAGGCCAATCTGCTCAATAAAAGGTCTCCTCCGGTCAAACTTAGTACCGTAAGGTTTTGTGGGACGTACAGTAACTAAAAAACATACATCATGCTTACGAAGACCTGGTAAAACACAAAGACATTTTCACTTATTAGAATGTTACGGTTTTCAGTCTTGTTGGCAAATTCTCATCATCTTAAAGAGATGTAAGAAACATTTAGAATACCAGAGGTGAACAATGATTTGCACTGTAATTATGGGTATTCCTATAATCTTTAAAATTCAATGTCTGACAGGAATAATTAAAATGAAAAGTTCACTTTATATTAAAATTTGAAACGTTTATGCCATGAATACATTACTGAATAAGCCCTCCAAAATTGTTACAGCTCCAAAATTGGATGCTCATCATCATCCTTATTTTTAGCATTCTTAATAAGTAACCGAAAATATGGTTGGCATATAATCCATCTATATCATATTCAGCAGATTTCTAACATCAGTTTAAACCATCCATCATTGTCATTCTAACAACAGTCTAACTGCATTCCCTGAAAGAGGTCAACTCAAGCATAATTCATCAAGGCACAAAAGCATTGTTTATAGATACCATATTGAAAACAAGGTTGAATATATATAGTTTCATTTGGCAAATACTTTTTATAAATAAATGTCAAGAAATAGGAAGCTTTGCCAAAGTCCATTAGCTTCTCAGTCATGAGACCCAATACTGGTCTCAACTGGATCCCCAGTTCCTTTAGAAGTAGAGACATGGAAAGACAAGGGACATAACTTAGATCACATATCCATATAACGTCACGCCATTTAACCTTCATTTCTTTCCTGATTAGTTTTATTAGCTACTATATGATACAAATGAAAGCTTAAACATTTTGTTTGCTCATAACCTTGGTAATAAGATACACAACTAAATCAAATCAGCAGTGTCAGTGTGTGGCTAACATTACTGGACCATTCTGGTTTGTTTTAATATGGAGCAGGGTTTAAGTGTACTAGTAATAATTGCTCTGATTCATAATAATGACTTCTTTATTTCCCAGCCAATTCTACATAAAGCAGGAGAAGCAACAGGAATGAAAGCAACTGTTCTACTATCTGAGCTGTACTGCCTTTAGTACTTCTGCCTAATTCATTACAACGTGTAAGTCTTAGTAGAGTCCAAGAGGTGGTCCTGAGAAGTAATGCAGTCCCTACCAATGTCACTTCTTGGCATCACTGAGGGATGACTGCCTATTCTCTACAAAGGCAGATCATTGTACTGTGGGACATGTCAGATCTACATTAAAAAAAACCCTACATAAAAGAGAGCTCAACTACCTTTTTCCTTTCAACCATTTGTATCCACTCCATCTTGGCAATGCCTTCTGGAGCAAAATCCAGCATTTGTTTCATTAATTGTTTCCTTAATTTAAAATGGGATAATGGAGAAGATGAGGGCCTGAATTTTTGAAAGAACAAGAATGTTTTATATATTTAGCTTAAAGTCTTCAAAACTATTGTTTCTACAGGACAATATTCACTACTACTTATAAAATCTCCCTCTCATTTTTTTGCCTCTATTTTCTATTTAGTTACTCCATCTATGATGAACATAGGGCCTGAATTTTGGCTCTGGCCTCTCAGAAAACACTTCTCTCCCCACCATGCCCCCTACAATGAACCACCTATTTATTCTACGATACCCTATTGTTCCCTCTCTCACACATTAAATATATCCATTACATTTCTCATTCTACCAGAGACCTATGTTTAAAAGAATGAATGGGGGAAAAAAAAAGGAGACAGTGTAATGTCCTCCTGATAGAAGTCTCCAAAGTAAGGAAGGAGTATAGGTAATTGTGTTGTAAAATAGTGTTTATTTTAATGCCTTCTTAAATGTCAAAGGTAGTAAGTGTAAAACCTTCTCCAGTAACTTAATGTCCTTCTTAAGGTTTACAATCATAAAGATAGATAGTACTCAAGATGTGTAACACATTAGATTAGATTGGAACTCTTTTGAAGGATACAGGAATCACAAAAACATTGTCACAAACTACACCCACTACAGTGGCCATTTGTTAAACATGTGGCCAGCTTTGCTGCTGGATTCCTCCAGAATTAATGGATAAACATACCATATAGTCCCTTGGTTACAAATAGCTATATCGGGAGCAATAATTTCTGAAAACTGATCCATCAAGGGACTATCGCTTTTCTTCTGGCATGCCAAGAAGGTGGAAGGAGATAAAATCTACCAGCTACTGTTTCTCACAATGGACAGCAAGCAAGAGCTCTCATAAGACAGCTGAGAGAAAAATTTAAAGTGCCACTTAAAAATTAGGTCATGTGTCATTTCTGGCACAGGTGTTATCAATGTTTTTACTTTTTACTTGGCTTAGTAACTCTGAACATATCTGCCTCTAAATAAAATTTCTTGTGGAACTCCTGTCCCTAAAATCTTGCCTGGAAAGAACAGGGTTGAAATAACTCATCTAATTTCTCTGCATCTGTTATTTATCCTTGAATATACTTAATATCACTAATTCTTTATCTGACTTCCTCCCTTTGATGCAAATAGTGAAACTATTACTATTTCTTTCGGAGTTGTTTTACCAGATCCCCTTAAAATTCCTTTTGAGGTTGTCTAATTTTGATTTTATATCTTTATTTTTCAGCAATTGTATGTATCCCTATTCTCTTCAGTTTGGCAGCTTTTATTATCTCTTAAGAATACTAATTTTCCTTATTAACTCTACATGCGTGCAAGTGATATGTGGGTTTCCCTCCTTTCTTTAGTGAACAGTAATATTTTGCTTTTTTATATTGATCCTACAAATTCATAAATATTATTTTATTAAATTTGGGATTTAAAGAGCTCTCCTCTCAGCTTTGCAATCCATAATTTTTTTTTTAATTTTTTATTTATTTATGATAGTCACAGAGAGAGAGAGAGAGGCAGAGACACAGGCGGAGGGAGAAGCAGGCTCCATGCACTGGGAGCCTGATGTGGGATTCGATCCCGGGTCTCCAGGATCGCGCCCTGGGCCAAAGGCAGGTGCCAAACCGCTGTGCCACCCAGGGATCCCTCAATCCGTAATTTTTAAAATACTGTGATACACATGCTATTTTATGTTTTTTATTAAATTATTAAGACATTTAATTATTCTTGTATGCTCCTTGATACTTTTACTACTAATAATCATAAAGACAATTTTTAAAGATAAAATTTCATAAATGTTTAGAAGGGTAATGTTTAGTAAAAGTGCTTTGACAATTTTCTAAGTGAAAGTCTATTAACTGAAAAGGTAAAAGTGTAATTTTATGTTTTGAAATAGAAAATTACCTTCCCATTCATCTTTGATGTGATCTCTGACATTCAAATTGATGGTAACATCTGCACGAACTCGAGTTGGCCAGTTTTCACCTATGTTGGGCTTCGCAACCTCAACTACAGTGAAAGCCACAATGGGCTGGGCCATTCGTGCCCAACCACCAAACACTACACCACCATACTCAGACTGCCTGAAAACCAAAAAAGTGCATGATTACTCAAACAAAAAATGACTTTCCCCCAATTTTTAGCCAACTAAAATTAGTGAGGAACACACGTTTAGCTATTAAGCCCTGACATTAGTAACTCTTATTGCTAAATTAAAAAAAAAAAAAAAAGGAAACTAAGTCCTGATATATAGGGAATATATTCATTAGCGTGAACAGGCAAATACGGTCAAATAAAGAAAGATAAGTAGAGAGGAGTATCCCCTACACAAACAGAAAAAAAGGTAACTCTATAAGCGTAAGAGTGGAGGCATTTTGTCAAAGGATCGTCTATTATAATAATAATAGAGTGATCTAGATTATTGTAATATATATTAAAATTATTATAAATTATTATAATATAATTCTTATCCTTTTCCTCTCTTCATTGAGATAGTCTCAACTGTTTACATCTTATTTATGTATTTAGGTATTTCTACAAGCTGTTTTAGGACAAACTAGAATTTTAAAAATCAAAAATCAACAAATGAGATCTATGCAAATGCTTGCTTTAGGGCATAATATTTAAATCATGTAAAACATACTGCCATGAACTGGGGGTAAAAATAATCAAGCTAGTTGTAATAACCAGAATCACTAACATTCAAACACCCAATCTTTCTTCTTATGTTAGTCTAACTAGTACTTTAGCTTTTACATTAAGTAGCGTATCTGGGAAATCTGTAACATAAATATAGCAGCAGCACTCCAAAACTGGAAAGCACTGCCAAAAATGACATGCTTACACAGATAACGAAAAACTGCCAGGTAAAGGCTTTGTGTCAGAAGAAAAAAAACTGTAGAACTTCACAACATCAAAGAGTGAAACTAATAATAATGATTACCTCCTCCATTTTTTACAACTTTACTACAGTACAGTTTACATATCATTAAATTCATTCATTATAAATGTACAATCCAATGATTTTTAGTACATCTGCAGAGTTGTGCATCCGTCACCACAATCCATTTTGAGAACATTTCCATCCTATGTGTAAAAGATCCCTCTTATCTGACTATAGTTGATCCTGTTCCTACCCCCAGGCAACCACTCATCTATTTTCCCCAACTCTTTTCTCCTCCCTTATAAAATCTACCTGTAACATGAAGCATTAAAAAGGACAGATTTCTGCCCCTCAGAAGTACATTCTCTCTCATGTTCCTCTGTGCTTTCAGCAGCCAGAAAACATGATCGTTAGCTACATGCACTGAGTAAAAATGCCTCTACCTTTCCACATTCAGCACACAGGAAAAAGAAAGAGAGCCTGGCCTCTTTTTAGATCTCATCATTTTTAACAGCCTTCAATGATGGGCAATTAGGAATGAAAATCCAGAAAAATGTATTATCACAAGTTAACTCCCAAAAGTGACATTTTCTTTCCCTTAGCAGAAAATAATGTAAGTTAAGAAAATGTCCTTTATTAGTAGACCATAAGAACTCTTAAGTATTTTTGCTTTATTTGGCATTTGAGTAAAATATAAGGGAATTTTATTTGATAAACTGCTACTTAGTAAATCCCTAGTTTGCAAAATGGCCAAAATTAGGTCCAGAATCTGAGCATGTAAACCCAAGGTAACCATAAAATTGAAAGGAAGCTTTCTGATCAAGCACTCCCCCAGGGTCCAAACAATGGGCAATAATCCCAGCAAAGCTGTGGGCAGGGATGATCAGCCAATGAGTATACAAACTTCACAGTGCTAGCCTGCCTACTGACTCAACTGATTATTAAGTTGAAAATACTTTATGTTGTGTTTTATAGTTTCACCCAGAATAACTTTTCACATAATAATTAAAAAATAGAACTGTGTATGAAATAAAATAAAATGTGGAAGTGGAAAAAAAATAGATCATAATCATAGTGTCCATGTAGCTCTCTGTAATTAGTAAGCAGAGAAGCCTAAAAGACACCTGAATCTGTTCACATTCAAAAACTGAAGTTTTTCATAAAGAATGCAGTATTATTGTATGCGTATGCATGCTATGACGAGAATGTAATAAAAACTCATTTTATAGAATTAATTTTACCAGCTTTTAGTCACTTGTGATATATAACTTACTCTCACCAATCTCATGCTTAGAATGAAACAGTGAATGAAGGGCATTTATCTCAAGTCAGTCATGTCTAAAAAGCAAAACTGACCACCACAGATCTCATAATGCAGAGCTGCCTACAATAACTAGAATGGAAGTCTTTTCTTCACTAACAGAATTCCAGACATAAGCAAGCATGTGGGGAGTTGATTTTAAACAGAAGACTTCCTCACATAATGAGACCTACTCAAATGGTCCCCAAAGTAAATTCTGATGGTTTAAGTCTCTTCAAGGTAATACAGATGGAGGACCTGGGAAGACTTTCCAACATTTGATTTCCCTGTGATGCTCAGCAATGCTCCTCATCTCTTGCCAGGTCCCTTAGAGAGGCTAACTGAGATCCTGGTGACAGCCACAGAGCAGTTATAGTAGAAGACCCCTTTATCATGAGCTTCCAGGATTTAAACTATCCTGCCCTAGTACAGGCCTGATGGTCAGCTCATACCTTCTATTTCCTCTTTTGCTAATGTCCAACCTACTACTCTCCTCTTCATTTCTCCCTCCCTATCCCCCAAGAATGAAGACCTCTCTTCCCTTATTCTCAGTCCCTCAGTACCACCCTCAAGTACCCAGATACATATTTTATATTTTAGTACTTTTGAAATACTCTAATCCACATTAGAGAATTTCTCAGAGTAAATATCTCCTATTTCGGAGGGCATCTTCCTGCCAGGCATACTATTTCTAAATATACTCATGAGGTTTCTGATAAAGGTATATCAGTCACTGTTTGCATCTCTTCATTACAAGTGGAACCAATTTACTAACCATGGCTTCATTCTGCTGACACTATCCTCAATGTCCTGCCTAATTTCATAAGTTGACTCTAAGCGGAAGAGATTAAAGTTCCTTAGGAGGTAATCATGAAGAGTCAAAAACTGCAAATTCAACTTGGGAAGAGCAAGACAACCTGAAAAAGAAAGCAGTATTCACAATTGAATTATGCTTTTAATCAGACAGCTACACTATGTATAAAGAAATGTACTACAAATTTGGTAAGAGTTTAATCTAATGATGTCTGCAATATAGCATATTTGATAAGGTCCTATTTTTATTTTCACACAGGAATTGAAAAACCAAGTTAACAAATGCTATCTATTAAGAGCTGGAAAGGAAGGATAAATATCACAAATACGTATACCATGCATCGATGATTCATATACAAAAAGGCTTCTAAAAAGTATCTGAATATACTTAAAATTAACAGTCTCGGGTAGTTTAAAAATTCTTTACCCTGTAATTTATATTTGGCAAAGCTCGAAGTAAATACTGACCATAAACTAAGCCCATGACAAATTTATCATGAAAGTTAATTAGTATGTTACAATGTATTAATCTACCTCCAGTGAGTACTATTGTGCTCTGAATCGTTGCCTTTTGGCTATACTTTATGGATAAGGTATTGGTTATGTTATTCCTGGAGCCACTTCCCTTTTCTGACTACATTAATGAACAATATTCTTTCTAATACATTCATTAGCCACTATTTCCCTTGAATAATAAGTGAACAAGCATTCAGCTGCAATACCAAAAAGGTTAAGAAAAACCAAACCTCTAAATAAACACATTTTACTGGAAAATCATATTATTTTCATCATCTGTATCCATTCTTACCAAAGCAATAATGAACCTAATGGCAAAAAATATCAACGCAAAAAAATTTCATACCATTTATGTTAGTAATTCTAATCTAAGTATCTTTCAAGCCAGAGGCTGAGGGAACGTACCTTTTTGGAAAGTATCATTTTATTAAAAAAAATTATAATTAAAATGTCACCATTTTGCAACTGTCACTGAATTAAATCTAGCCATCAAGCAGCAATGGCTAGTTATATCTCACACACACACAAAAACAATCAGACATTCTGTGCCTCTGATGAAAGAATACAGCACTACCAAGAATCTTGCCAGAGATAAAAACTCAGTCTGACCAAATCTCTGCATTCAGCTGCCAATATGCAAGAAAAATAAAGAGCAGAGAGACACATTCAACTGTACACTGAGTAGTCAATTAAGAAAAAAACTAGACTGTGGGAAACTACAGATAAAAAAAACTCAAGTTCTTCAAAAGAAAAGGAAGGGATACAGGAAGGGATTCTGAAATCTAGCACAATTTTGGTGTACTGGGTATACTGAAGTTATGACTTTAAGGATATGACTCTGAAGTATCCATTTTTCTTTTAAATAAGTTACCACTGGTGAGATCTTTAAACGCTGTTGTTCAAAAAATTTCCTGAATTTTTTTTTTTGAAATATGCCTTCAAAATATGTCAGAATGTACTTCAGCATATGCTTAACTGTGGCAAATTCTTATCCTTAGCAGATGAACAAAAGCATTTAAGAACAAATCTGTTAAAATAGATATGTAAACAAACCAAGGAATAGCTACTTGCAGTCAAAACTAAGGATTTATTATTAACTAATGACAATTTTTTGATCATCATTAGTTGGCTTAAACAAGGAATTCAAATGAATTTCTAAAGAAGGCTTTGAAAAATAAGACATTACCAAGCAAAGCCTTTTACAGTGACATAATGAGAGATATACTTCCTATACTATTAGGTCTCCTTAAAACATAATTTTATGCTTCCAGTCATATTTTATAAAGGATGACATATATATAATCCAAATATATATATATATATATTGAGATGTATGCAACACACACACACACACACACACACACTCGGGCATGGTTAAATTTAGTAAAAATCCTTAATGCTAAGTATTCAAAATACTGAATAATTTAGAGCTTTAAAACTGAACTTGAGGGTACCAGAAATTTATCCTAAGGACAGGAAGTAAGTTCAGTTACATATGATAAATTCTAAACTATATTTCATGGTACACCTGAATCCCATACTTTGCCATACCTTCCCCAGAATAGTACTCAGTTGGGACAATATTTTCATCCCATATGATTTTCTCAGTTGGATACAAAGGCATCTGGTTCAACTGCTGAATCTGAGAAATTCGACGTTCATGACGAGATACCTAAAACAAAACAAAACAAAACAAAACAAAACAAAACAAAACAAAACAACATTATGCAGAAAGTTAGAAGTATCTTTTCATTTATTTATTTATTTTATTATTATTTTATTATTTTTTTTAGAAGTATCTTTTTAAAATCAAAATATAATTTGTGGAGAAATTCACCATAAAGTATAGAATGAGAAGTTTCAGGTCTTTCAGTTATGGTAGCACTTAACAAGAGGGTTTTTTTTCCAATCTGTATTCTCCATAAATCAAAGATTGGAGAGGTACCAATTATGAGGGGCTTTGGAATCAGAGAGATCAGAGTTCAACTCCAAGTGCCTCTTACGTATGAGCTACATAAAAGCTGGGCATGCTCCTTCAACTTCCCTGATCTTAGCTTCCTTTTTCGTAAAACAGATAAAATACCACTCAGCTCTCAGGTTTCTTATGAAAATGAAATGGAATACTGTAAAATAGCATCAAAGAGCTTGGCACATGCCAAGACCTTAAAAACTACAGCACTTAGTATTCACCAAAGTTAAGACCTAAATCCTAGATTATAGTTTTCATTCCTATATTAATTAAACAATCTAGTAAATTTTGCTTATTAAAAACCTGGGAGCGCCTAGGTGGCTCAGTTGGTTAAGTGTCTGACTCTTGGTTTCACACAGGTCATGATCACCAGGTCGGGAGACAGAACCCAGTGCTGGGCTCCATGCTCAGTGGGGAGTCTGCTTCCCCTCTCCTGCGCCTCATGCTGTGTGTGTGTCTCTTTCAGATATAAATAAACAAATCTTTTTTAAAAAACCATACACGCAAAAACATCTGGCCTCAGTCTTCCTTGTAAAATGAAGAGTTGGACTATATGACCTTTATGTAGATTTCCATTGTTAATATTATAGTCATCTATCTCAAACAAAGAAATAAGCTTATTACCTAATTAATGTGTTAAAATCATGATACATGTGAAAAATATGTCACACTTTCTTAAGTAGATGGAGTATTTTTTTAGGAAAGAAAATAGTCTGATATCATCTAAACAATATACATATTTCAACTTTTTTTTTTTTATCATAATTCCGGTATTAAAGAATCCACAGCCTAAGGAAATCCTTTAGGAGAGAGAAGAAATGAAAGGTAATGCTGTAGCACTATAAATTTTTAAAATTGTTTTCTTTTTGGCATGAATATTTAAACAAGGATGAAATCTCAGCTGTAAGATTATAAAAGGCATAGGATTATCCTTATACTTAAACCTATTTTCCATTAGAAACATTCCTAAAGAAATCCTCGTATCTTTGTATAGTAAGGATTTATTATTAATCACCAAACCTGATTTATGAGAGAAGATTTCACGTTGTCAGAAAATAGGACAAGGAATTTTTTAGAAAACACTTGTAGTCAGAAATAATGAAAAGAAAGCAAAGATGGTGACCTAAGACATACATTTCACACAAGTAAACTTATCAATAAAAGGTATTTTCTATACTTGAATTAAATTAAAACTCCAAGAATTTCTCTCCAACTGGCACTTAAACACCTGTCGTCAGGCTTAAAACACCTGCTACCAATAGCTTCTGGTTACTACACCCAAAACTAGCATTATCATCTTCTATATAGTAAAGGACTATATTTTACGCCCCATATTAAAAGTATTAGTTTGGAACATAAATCACAAAACTGTGTGCTCATTATGATTTCATACATGTAAAAAAAATGCATATACACACCCATACAGTGTATGTTTGTAGAGTTATAAAAAAAAAAAAACTAAAAATGACTCAACCTATAGTGGACAAAAAAAACACAAAATTAAAACAAGCTATTATTTTTTCACTCCTGCAACTGGCAGAAATTGGGATGACTCATAACATCCAATCTTGGTAAGGGCGTAAGGAGACACATTCCAATACATTGTTGGTAGCAACATACATCTTTCAGAGGATAATTTGGCTGCATCTTACCTTTTAAATAAGCACATGCTTCAATCAAACAATTTCACTTCTAGGTACCTCTCCTAAATGTCTACACGTGGGCACAAAGATTCTGTGCCACTATTTGTACGAGTGAAGACTGTGAACAACTTAAAAATTTGTGGTAGGGATATAATTATTCATGCATGTTATGAATTATTTTGGTAAAGATAAAAATAAATTTCTTTTCCTCAATTTTTCTGTGAACCTAAAACTGCACTGAAAACAAAATAAAACTTTACCAAAAAAAGTATGCTTTTTTTTTTTTTAAAGATTTTATTTATTTATTCATGAGAGACACAGAGAGAGGGGCAGAGACACAGGCAGATGGAGAAGCGGGCTCCATGCAGGGAGCCTGACGTGGGACTTGATCTCGGGTCTCCTGGATCACACCCTGGGCTGAAGGTGGCGCTAAACCGCTGAGCCACCCGGGCTGCTCAAAAAGTATTAGTTTGCTAAAGTTCATTATTTCCCAAAAGATTGAAAAATCCCTTAGAATTCTGAAACCACCAAGTCAGCAATAACTTAATTTTTCTAGATATTCCTGAGTTTTCTAATGATAAAGGAATGCCTTGATATTCAAGGTACCATATTTTAAAAACTTTAAAAATAAACCATTAGATAGATACGAATGTATATATGTATTACCTGTATGTGTAACTATGACCTCTAAAAGGAAAGAATGGTGTCAATTATCTATCTAGCCTTAATACCTGAATCCAGTGCCTGACACAGAAGCTGCTCATAAATGTTTGCATGGAATAAATTCATGCCATAAAGAAGTTTTAAAAGGTAAAAGACAAGAAAAGAGACCAGAAATCTAACAGATGAGAAATCGGACAAAAACCTTTAGCCCAGGATAAAATCTGTATCAATTCACATCTTGGAGATAGGGAAAACTTAAAGAATATTAACATTTACCAGCAATTCTAGAAGAAATTCTTTATCAAAAGTTGTGTCTTCATTTTTAGGAAGAGTTGGTAACAAGCAGAGATATGATGCCACCTGGTGGAGCGTATTTGAACTGCAGAAAAAGGAATACTCAGACCAGAATATTTAATTAGTTCACCTTGCTTCACTTTCGAAATGCGTAATTTTAAAGACTGCTTAAAAAGTTTTACCTAGAAAATACAATCCTATGACACTGTAGCAAACAAAAAAAAAATTAGCAATTAAAGTTAACCCCCTTAATGAAGGTTCTCAAAGTGTCTTCTGCACCTCTCCTGTGGTTCCTGAGACCTTTGCAATAAATCTGCAAGAATGATACATTTTTCTATTAATATTAAGACATTATTTATTTGTTGTTTTCCCCATCTTTGCATACACAGTGAAAGCAATTGTGGTAAAACTGCTGGCATAGATGAAAGTGGTGGCACCAACCAGGACAATAAGGAGCCATTCTTTCATTTAAGAATGCCCTAAATGAAGAAGCAAAATTAATTTATTAATTAAAATTAAATTGCTACTTAAAATTAATTATTAACATAATTAGATTTGGACTCGAGTAACTGTTTTTAAAAAATTCTGTGTGACAAGATAGGAAGTACACATTTTGCACACAGTTTTTGCTTGAAAGAACTACTGACAAGCTATGGTTATATAGAACTGAATAAATGGCAAAAAGTTTCCAAATCTGAACAAAATAAACCAGTAACTTTAAGGAAAACAACTGACAGTATTTGTTACCAAAGATAAAATTTTAACTTCCAAGTGAAACACTGGAATTTTGGAAAATGTACATTCACCACCATGAGCTGAACAGCTTTCCATTACTTAAATACAGTTTCATCATCCTTGCCAAATGCTGTCACACTCTATCCCAGTCCTCAGCAACCAGGGATTTTTCATTCCTGCAACCTTTTTTCCAGAAGGTCATATAAATGGAACCATACAATATATAGGCTTTTGGTGCTGATAACTTTCACTTAGCATAATACCACTAAAATGTACCCCTACTGTGTGAATATGTAGTTAATTCCTTTTTATTGCTGGTAGTATTCCATCATATGGAAGGAGCACAGTGTGCCTATTCACCAGTTGAAGGGTATCTGTTTTTGATAACTATAAAGCCACTATATACATTTCCCCACAGAATTTTGTGTGAACATAAATTTTAATTTGGGAGTATCTGTCAAAACACTAGATTGTATAGTAAATTCATGTTTAACTTCACAAGAAAGTGTCACATTTTTCCAAGGAGGCCCTACCATTCTGAATTCCCACCAGCAATATGTGAGACCTCCAGCTGCTCCACAACCTTTTCAAAAGTTAATACACTGCATGTTCTTTAACAATTCTAATAGATATGTAATATCTTATTGTGATGTAAATCTGCATTTCTCTAATAAGAAAGGAAGGATATATTCAATGTGCTGAATGGGAAAAATATGCAGCCAAGAATTCTTTATCCAGCCAGGCTATCATTCAGAATAGGAGAGAGAAGAGTGTCCCAGACAAACAAAAAATTAAAGGAGTTTGTGACCACTAAACAAGCCCTGTAAAAAATTTTAAGGGGCCTCTTGTGAGTGGAGAAAAAATAAAAAAGAACCAAAGCAACAAATACTAGAAAATACCAGAGAACCCCACCAGAAACACCAACTCTATGAGTAACACAATAGCACTAGATTCATATCTCTCAATGATCACTCTGAATGTAAATGAACTAAATGCCCCAATCGAAAGACATAAGGTATCAGAATGGATAAAAAAAAAAAAAGATCCATCTATATACTGCCTACAAGAGACTCATTTTAGACCTAAGACACCTGCAGATTGAAAGTGAGTGGATGGAGAACATCATCATACTAATCATCATACTAATGGACATCAAAAGAAACCTGGATTAGTCATACTTAGACAAACAAAGACTGTAAAAGAGATGAAGAAGGGCATTATATCGTAATTAAAGGGTCTATCCATCAAGTTCTAACAACTGTAAATATTTATGCTCCCTACTTGGGGCACCCAAATATATAAATCAATTAATAATAAAGAAATTCATTGATAGTAATAATAGTAGGGGACTTTAACACCCCACTTATAGCAGTGGACTGATCATCTAAGCAGAAAATCAACAAGGAAACAATGGGTTTGAATGACACACTGGACCAGATGGACTTAAGAAATATATTCAGAACACTTCATCTTAAAGCAGCATTCTTTTTGAGTGCACATGGGACATTCCATAGAAGAGATCACACACTGGGTCAAAAAATCTGTCCTCAACAAGAACAAAAAGATCAAGATCATGCATAGTTTCAGACCACAACACTATGAAACTTGAAGTCAACCACAAGAAAAAGTTTTGAAAGACCACAAATACATGGAGATTAAAGAATTAGGGGGTTAACCATGAAATTAAAGAAGAATTTAAAAAACACATGGAAACAAATGAAAATTAAAACACAACAGTTCAAAACCTTTGGGATGCAGCAAAGGCAGTCCTAAGAGGGAAGTATACGGCAATATAGGCCTTCTTCAAGAAGCAAGAAAAGTCTCAAATATACAACCTGACCTTACACCTAAAGGAAATAGAAAAGAAACAGCAAATAGTCTAAAGCCAGCAGAAGAAGGGAAATAATAAGGATTAGAGTAGAAATAAATGATACAGAAACAAAAAAACTAGTAGAACAGATTAACAAAACTAAGAGAGGGTTCTTCAAAAGATTTAATAAAACTGGTCCCTAGCCAGACTTATCAAAAAAGAGAAAGGACCCAAATAGATAAAATCACAAATCAAAGAAACGAGAAATCAAGATCACAACCAGTACCACAGAAATACAAACAAGTATAAGAGAATACTATGGAAAATTATATGCCAACAAGCTGGGCAATCTGGAAGAAACGGACAAATTCCTAGAAACTTACAAACTACCAAAACTGAAATAGGAAGAAACAGAAATTTTGAACAGACCCATAACCAGCAACAATTGAATCCATAATCAAAAATCTCCCAACAAACAAAAGTTGTGAGCAAGAGAGCTTCCCAGGAAAATTCTACCAGACATTTAAGGAAGAGTTAGTACCTATTCTTCTCAAACTGTTCCAAAAAACAGAAATGGAAGGAAAACTTCCAAACTTATTCTACGAAGCATTACCTTGCCCTGAAGGCAGCAGGTGCAGCCCCCTCCAAAACCAGATAAAGGGGAGAATTACAGGCCAATATCCCTGATGAACATGGATGCAAAAATTCTCAATAAAATATTGGCAATCGAATTCAATAGTACATTAAAACAATTATTCACCACAATCAAGTGGGATTTATTTGAGAGCCACAGGGGTGGCTCAGTATTTGTAAATCAATTGATGTGATACATCACATTAATGAAAGAAAATATAAGAACCATATGATCCTGTCAATAGATGCAGAAAAAAAACGTCTGACAAAATACAGCATCCATTCTTGATAAAAACCCTCAACAAAGTGGGATAAGTGGAATATACTTTAATGTCATAAAGGCCACATACAATTTATTTTCCAATGGAAAAAAGGCAGTCTGTTCAACAAATGGTGATGGGAAAACTGGACAGCAACATGCAGAAGAATGAAACTCGACCACTTTCTTACAACATACACAAAATAAGTTGAAAGTGGATGAAAGACCTAAATGTGAGATAGGAGACGATCAAAATCCTGGAGGTGAACATAGGCAGAAACCTATCTGACCTTGGCCACAGCAACTTATTAGACACATTGCCAGAGGCAAGGGAAATGAAAGCAAAAATGAAATACTGGGACTTCATCAAGATAAAATGCTTCTGCACAGAGAAGGAAACAATCAACAAAAATAAAAAGTAGCCTATGGAATGGGAGAAGATATTTACAAATGACATTTCTGATAGAGGGTTAGTATCTAAAATACATAAAGAATCGGAGGGCAAGATGGCGAAGCCGTGCAGGTGCCTCACCTCACCTGGCCCCACCAACTTACCTAGATAACCTCAAATCGTCCTGAAAACCTATGAACTCGACCTGAGATTTAAAGAGAGAACAGCCGAAACGGTGCAGAGGGAAGGCTTTTCGCTTCTAACAAGGTAGGAAGGCAGGGAAAAACAAAAGAATCCAGTGGGGGCGGGCCCGCGAGGAGCCGGGCCGGGGGGGGGGGGGGCAAAGGGGGCGCCGAGATTCTTCCTGGGTGAAAGGGGCTCGGCAGGGCAAGCGGGCAGAACCGCAGGAGGGGCCGCGGAGCCTCCAGCCTCTCGGAGTCACTAACAGAGGAAGTGGCCGGGGGAGAGCGCCCCACACACAGGGCCGATCTCGGTAAAGGGCTGGAGCCCCGGAGAGAAGCCGGTCGGTCAGGCGGGGCTCCAGACGGAGGGGGCTGGAGAGAGATTCTACTTATTCCACATACTGCAGGCTGTGGTACATCTGAACATTGCCAAGCCCGGGTGACATTCCCGCGGCCCGGGACCCCGGATTTCAGCAGCACAGGCCCCAGATCCCAGGGCGCCGGGGGACACAGCCCAGGATCCTGCGCTCCCCCCGGGACAGGCGCACAGGAAGGAGAGAACTCTCCTGCCGCTGGGGCCCCCCAACCTGTGCAGATAGGCGCCCCCGCCCCGGGAGCATCCAGGCCAGTGCAGACGGGGAGCTGCGGTAGTTACTGCGGGAGCTGACTCCAGGGCTGGAGAGCTGGCCGCCGCCAGTCTTGTTGTTCCTCCTGTGTCACCCTATCCCTGGGACAGAGTGGGGCATCCAGGCAACAGGGGCCTTACAGGTAAACAGCTCCCACTGAGCCACCTGGTAGGGGGCGGGGCAGCTCCCCAGGTGCACACACCTGAGAGTCGGCACAGCCAGCCCCCCCCCCCCCCCAAAGACCAGCTGGAAGGACAAGGGAAGAGCAAGTTCTTGACCCAGCAGCACTGGAAAGCTTCAGAGGAAGTCGAGGAATTTACAGTATATAGAACCAGAAGGTACCCCTCCTTTATTTTTCTTCTTCCTTTTTCCAGTACAACTCGTTTTTATATCAGACTGTAAATTTCCCATTTTTTTCTCTTTTCCCACCTTAACTACAATATTTTACCACCTCTTCATTTTTAAGATTCCTCCTTTTTGACTTTAGTATTTCTACAATTACAGTTCCTAGATATATTTTCCACTTCTAGATTCTCTTTAACATACTCAATTTTGGGAGATATACAACATATGTTTTTTCTGTTCTGTTTTTTGCTTTCTCTGTCTCATTTTGTTCTACAATGGTGTAAGTTAATACCTTCTAAAACATGACCAGTATGCACCCAGAACCAAGTGGTATACCGTGCTGGTTCATTTTGTGAGACTCCTCATTCCCATTCTGTCCCCCTCTTTTATCTCATTTATGTTTTGGTGGTCAATGTTGGGGCCTTTTACAAGTATTTCTGGTTTATATAAATTTGGGACTGAGCACCTTCTAACATACAGAACTTAATATACTCAGAACCAAGAGGATCACCCTCTAGGACCCCTCAGGTAGACAACATACTCCCTCCACTACAACTTTGTCACCACCACTACACCACCATCTCCCAGTCCCCCGCCCCCTCCTTTTTTTCTTCTTTTTCTTTTCTTTTGCCTCTCTTCTTATTTAAGATTGCTGGCCATTTATTTTTACTACGTTATTTAAAAATTTGTTTTTCACTTTAGTGGTCCTTTTGTTTTATTTTGTTCTGATCGTTGTTTGCAATTACTGGTCTCTGACCTCGGCAAAATCATTTAGGGTGAAATTTACTTAGGTTGTGGTTGATCTTCTTGATGCAGCCAGTCTGCACTGAGCAAAATGACTAGAAAGAAGAACTCACCACCAAAGAAAGAATCAGAAATAGTACTCTGCCACAGAGTTACAGAATTTGGATTACAATTCGATGTCAGAAAGCCAATTCAGAAGCACAGTTATAAAGCTACTGGTGGCTCTGGAAAAAAGCATAAAGGAATCAAGAGATTTCATGACTGGAAAATTCAGATCTAATCAGGCTGAAATTAAAAATCAATTAAATGAGATGCAATCCAAACTGGAGGTCCTAACAATGAGGGTTAATGAGGTAGAAGAAAGAGTGAGTGACACAGGAGACAAGTTGATGGCAAGGAAGGAAGCTGAGGAAAAAAGAGAAAAACAATTAAAAGACATGAGGAAAGGTTAAGGGAAATAAATGACAGCTTCAGAAGGAAAAATATATAAAATATATATAATATAATTGGGGTTCCAGAAGGCGCCCAGAGGGCCAGAGGGCCAGAAAGGATATTTGAACAAATCATAGCTGAGAACTTCCCTAATTTGTGGAGGGAAACAGGCATTCAGATCCAGGAGCTAGAGAGCCCACCCTCTCCACCCCCCCCCCCCCGCCCAAATCATTATAAACCATTCAACACCTTGACATTTAATAGCAAAACTTGCAAATTCCAAAGATAAAGAGAAAACCCTTAAAGCAGCAAAAGACAAGGGAAGAAATATTAGATTAACAGCAGACCTCTCCACAGAGACCTGGCAGGCCAGAAAAGGCTGGCAGGATATATGCAGGGTCCTAAATGAGAAGCACATGCAGTTTATCCAGCAAGGCTCTCATTCAGAATAGAAGGAGAGATAAAGAGCTTCCAAGATAGGCAGAAACTGAAAGAATATGTGGCCACCAAACCAGCTCTGCAAGAAGTATTAAGGGGGACTGTGTAAAAGAAAGAGGAAACCTGGGCAGACACGGTGGCACAGCAGTTTAGCGCCGCCTGCAGCCTGGGATGTGATCTGGAGATGCAGGATCGAGTCCTGTGTTGGGGTCCCTGCATGGAGCCTGCTTCTCCCTCTGCCTGTGTCTCTGCCTATTTCTCTCTCTCTGTTGCTCATGAATAAATAAAATCTTAAAAAAAAAAAAAAAAGAAAGAAAGAAAGAAAGAAAGAAAGAGGAGGCCCAAAGAAATAATCCACAAAAACAGGGACTAAATAGGTATTATGATGACACTAAATTCATATCTTTCAATAATAACTCTGAACGTGAATGGGCTAAATGATCCCATCAAAAGGCGCAGGGTTTCAGACTGGAAAAAAGCAAGACCCATCTATTTGCTGTCTACAAGAGACTCATGTTAGACCTAAGGACACGTACAGCTTGAAAATGAAAGGTTGGAGAACCATTTACCATTCAAATGGTCCTCACAATCCTCATATCAGATAACTTAAAGTTTATCCCAAAGACTGTAGTAAGAGATGAAGAGGGACACTATATCATACTTAAAGGACCTAACAATCATGAATATTTATGCCCCTAATGTGGGAGCTGCCACATATATCAATCAATTAATAACAAAACTAAAGACATACTTAGATAATAATATACTAATAGAAGGAAACTGCAACACGGCACTTTCTGCAAATGACAGATCTTCTAAGCACATCTCCAAAGAAACAAGAGCTTTAATGATACACTGGACCAGATGGATTTCATAGATATTTACAGAACTTTACATCCAAATGCAACTGAATACAAATTTTCTCAAGTGCACATGGAACTTTCTCCAGAATAGACCACATACTGGGTCACAAATCAGGTCTCAACAGACACCAAAAGATTGGACTGTCCCCTGCATATTTTCAGACCATAATGTTTTGAAACTAGAACTCAATCACAAGAAGAAATTTGGAAGAAACCCAAACACGTGGAGGTTAAAGAGTATCCTGCTAAAAGATGAATGGGTTAATCAGTAAATTAGAGAAGAATTAAAAAGATTCATGGAAACTAATGAAAATGGAGATAGAACCGTTCAAAATCTTTGGGATACAGCAAAAGCAGTCCTAAGAGGGAAATACACTGCAACACAAGCATCCCTCAAAAAACTGGAAAAAACTCAAATACACAAGCTAACCACGCACCTAAAGAACTGGAGAAAGAACAGCAAATAAAACCTAAACCAAGCAGAAGAAGAGAGTTAATAAAGATTCCAGTAGAACTCAATGAAATAGAGACCAGAAGAACTGTAGAACAGATCAACAAAACCAGGAGTTGGTTCTTTGAAAGAATTAGTAAGATAGATAAACCATTAGCCAGCCTTATTAAAAACAAAAGAGAAAAGACTCAAATTAATAAAATCACGAATAAAAAAGGAGAGATCACAACCAATACCAAGGAAATACAAATGATTTTAAAAACATATTATAAGCAGCTGTATGCCAATAAATTAGGCAATCTAGAAGAAATGGACGCATTCCTGGAAAGCCACAAACTACCAAAACTGGAACAGGAAGAAATAGAAAACCTGAACAGGCCAATAACCAGGGAGGAAATTGAAGCAGTCATCAAAAACCTCCCAAGACACAAGAGTCCAGGGCCAGATGGCTTCCCAGGGGAATTCTATCAAACGTTTAAAGAAGAAACCAAACCTATTCTACTAAAGCTGTTTGGAAAGATAGAAAGAGATGGAGTACTTCCAAACTCATTCTACGAGGCCAGCATCACCTTAATTCCAAAACCAGACAAAGACCCCACCATAAAGAGTGAATTATAGACCAATATCCCTGATGAACATAGATGCAAAAATTCTCAACAAGATACCAACAGTACATTAGGAGGATTATTCACCATGACCAAGTGGGATTTATCCCTGGGATGCAAGGCTGGTACAACACTCATAAAGCAAAAAATGTGATAGATCCTATCAACAAGAGAAAAAACAAGAACCATATGATCCTCTCAAGAGATGCTCAGAAAGCATTTGACAAAATACAGCATCCATTCCTGATCAAAACTCTTCAGAGCGTAGGGACAAACATTCCTCAGCATCTTAAAAGCCATCTATGAAAAGCCCACGGCAAACATCATTCTCAATGGGGAAGCACTGGGAGCCTTTCCCTAAGATCAGGAACACAACACGGATGTCCACTCTCACCACTGCTATTAAGCATAGCACTAGAAGTCCTAGCCTCAGCAATCAGACAACAGAAATAAAAGGCATTCAAATTGGCAAAGAAGAACTCAAACTCTCCCTCTTTGCAGATGACATGATACTGTACATAGAAAACCCAAAAGCCTCCACCCCAAGATTGCTAGAACTCATACAGCAATTCGGCAGTGTGGCAGGATACAAAATCAATGCCCGGAAATCAGTGGCATTTCTATACACTAACAATGAGACTGAAGAAAGAGAAATTAAGGAGTCAATCCCATTTACAATTGCACCCAAAAGCATAAGATACCTAGGAATAAACTTAACCAAAGAGGGAAAGGATCTATACCCTAAAAACTACAGAACACTTCTGAAAGAAATTGAAAAAGACACAAAGAGATGGAAAAATATTCCATGCTCATGGATTGGAGGAATTGATATTGTGAAAATGTCAATGCTACCCAGGGCAATTTACACATTTAATGCAATCCCTATCAAAATACCATGGACTTTCTTCAGAGAGTTAGAACAAATTATTTTAAGATTTGTGTGGAATCAGAAAAGACCCCGAATAGCCAGGGGAATATTGAAAAAGAAAACCATAGCTGGGGGCATCACAATGCCAGATTTCACGTTGTACTACAAAGCTGTGAACAGCATGGTACTGGCACAAAAACAGACACATAGATCAATGGAACAGAATAGAGAACCCAAAAATGGGCCCTCAACTCAATGATCAATTAATATTCGACAAAGCAGGAAAGACTACCCACTGGAAAAAGGACAGTCCCTTCAATAAATGGTGCTGGGAAAATTGGACAGCCATGTCCAGAAGAATGAAACTCAACCATTCTCTTACACCATACACTAAGATAAACTCAAAATGGATGAAAGATCTAAATGTGAGTCAAGAATCCATCAAAATCCTAGAGAACACAGGCAACACCTTTTTTGAACTTGGCCACAGCAACTTCTTGCAAGATACATCTATGAAGGCAAGGGAAACAAAAGCAAAAAATGAACTACTGGGACTTCATCAAGATAAGAAGCTTCTGCACAGCAAAAGAAACAGTCAACAAAACTAAAAGACAACCTACAGAATGGGAGAAGCTATTTGCAAGTGACACATCAGATAAAGGGCTAGTATCCAAGATCTATAAAGAACTTATTAAACTCAACAGCAAAGAAACAAACAATCCAATCATGAAATGGGCAAAAGACATGAACAGAAATTTCACAAAGGAAGACACAGACATGGCCAAACAAGCACATGAGAAAATGCTCCGCATCACTTCCTACCAGGGAAATATAAAACAAAACCACAATGAGATACCACCTCACACCAGTGAGAATGGTGACAACAAGACAACGGTGACAATTAACAAGACAGGAAACAACAAATGCTGGAGAGGATGTGGAGAAAGGGGAACCCTCTTGTACTGTTGGTGGGAATGTGAACTGGTATAGCCACTCTGGAAAACTGTGTGGAGGCTCCTCAAAGAGTTAAAACTAGAACTGCCCTACGAAACAGCAATTGCACTGCTGGGGATTTACCCCAAAGATACAGATGCAGTGAAATGGCAGGACACCTGCACCCCAATGTTTATAGCAGCAGTGTCCACAATAGCCAAACTGTGGAAGGAGCCTTGGTGTCCATATAAAGATGATGGATAAAGAAGATGTGGTTTGTGTATACAATGGAATATTACTCAGACATTAGAAATGACAAATACCCACCATTTGCTTCAACGTGGATAGAACTGGAGGATATTATGCTGAGTGAAGTAAGTCAATCGGAGAAGAACAAACATTATATGGTCCCATTCATTTGGGGAATATAAAAAATAATGAAAGGGATTATAGGGAAAGGAGAGAAAATGAGTGGGAAATATCAGAGACGGTGACAGAACATGAGAGACTCCTAACTCTGGGAAACGAACAGGGAGTAGTGGAAAGGGAGGTGGGCAGGGAGATGGGGTGACTGGGTGACAGGTACTGATAGGTGACAGGTACTGACAGTGGCACTTGATAGATGAGCACTGGGTGTTATGCTCTATGTTGGCAAATCAAACTCCAATAAAAAATATACAAAAAAATCTATAAAGTATCTATTAAATTCAACACCCAAAAACCAAATAATCCAGTTAAGAAACGGGCAGAAGACACTTTTCCAAAGAAGACATGTAGATGGCTAATGGACACATGAAAACGATGCTCAGAATTACACATCACCAGGGAAATACAAATCAAAACCATAATGAGATATCACTTCACACCAGTCAGGATGGTTAAAATCAAGTGTAGGAGAGGATGTGGAGAAATAGGAACTCTAGTGCCCTGCTGGTAGGCATGTGAACTGGTGCAGCCATTCTGAAGAACAGTTTGGAGGTTCTTCAAAAAGTTAAAAATAGAATTACCATGATCCAGCAATAGCACTACTAGGTATTTACCCAGAGAACACAAAAATACAGGTTTGAAGAGGTACATGTACCCCAATGTTTACTGCAGCATTATCAACAATAGTCAAACTACAGAGAGAGCCCAAATGTCCACTAGCTGAATAATAAAGAGGAGGCATATATATAAAATAGAATATTACTCAGCCATCAAAAGAATGAAATCTTGCCTTTTGTAACAATGTGGATAGGGCTAGAGCGTATTATGCTAACTGAAATAAGTCAGTTAGAGAAAGACAAATACCATATGATTTTACTCACATGTGGAATTTAAGAAACAAAACTGATGAACACGTGGGAACAGAAGGAAAAAAAAAGGACAAAGGGAAACAAATCAGAAGAGGCTCTTAACAACAGAGAATTGAAGATGGATGGAGGGAAATGGGTGGGGGATGGGCATTAAAGAGGGCACCTGTGATGAGCACTGGATGTTGTATATAGGTGATGAATCACTGAATTCTACTTTAGAAACCAATACTGCACTGTATGTTATATTATATATTTTTAATTTGGGGGAATATAGGGATACCTGGGTGGCTCAGTGGTTGAGCATCTGCCTTCAGCTCAGGTTGTGACCCCCCAGGGTCCTGGGATCAAGTCCTACAGTGGGTTCCTTTCATGGAGCCTGCTTCTCCCTCTGCCTATGTCTCTGCCTTTCTCTGTGTCTCTCGTGAATAAATAAATAAAATATTAAAAAAAATTTGGGGGGAATGTATTTTTCATTAACACTACATATGCTAAGACTTTACATATGCTTTTACATACGCAAAAAGGCTTTTAATTGATTTTAATAAAGTCTTTAAAATTTTTCTAGTTTTAAATTTTTTTTGAAGATTTTGTTTATTTGACAAAGAGACAGACGGAGACAGCAAGCATAAGCAGGGGGAGTGGCAAAGGGAGAGGGAGAAGTAGGCTACCCACCGAGCAGGGAACCGCTACATGGGGCTCAGTCCTAGGACCTTGGGATCATGACCTGAGCTGAAGGCAGACGCTCAACTGACTGAGCGACCCAAGTGCCCCTAGTTTTAATTTCTAATGTAGTAAATATAATCCTCCATAATTTACAGGACTGTAAAGGGTCACTATGGGCAAAAATCTCCATATGCATGATGCAGCTAAACTGAATGTAAAAAAAAAAAAAAAAAAACAACAAAAACAAAACTATGGAAGTGTTTTAAAAATATAATATTTTATAATCTTGTGATGAAGGCTTCTACACAAACCATGTTATTATTCAAAAATAATTAACAAATTGATTAATTAAAAACCTAAAACATTTGTAATAACAAAATACAATGAAACAAAGTTTAAAAGTGAGAAACTAAAAGTGCAACACAAACTAGACAAAATATTAGTATGCAAAATATATAAAAACTTAAAAAATTCAGTATGACAAGCAGTGAAATACAAAATACCAAAAGATAAAACAAACAAACAAACAAGCAAAAAAAACAAAATACCAAAAGATAATAACAAGAAACTTCCAGGGGAAATGCAACTGGCCAAGAAAAATTGAAAGATGCTCAATTTCCACAATATAATCACAGAATGCAACGTAAAAAACAAGGAGGGTTCTTTTATCCTTGGATTGGCAAAAATGAAAGACTAGTACACTTACTTGGTAAGGAAAGAAATAAATCCTCATATGCTGTTGGTATAATTAATATATATTTTTGAAGGAAATCTAGCAATATGTAACAAATTTTAAATACGTAACCCCTCTAAGTCAACTATACTGCTTCTGGGAGTTAATACTAAGAATTTTTTTTTTTTAAGAATTTTTATATATATGTAGAAATGATGTTGCTTATTACTAAATTGTTAGTAATGGCCGAAAATTTAGAAAGTAAAAATCTGTTAACAGGAGAGTGATTAAAAAATAGCATAGTAGACTTGCCCAGTGGAATTCTACGTAGTTCATTAAGAGAATGAAATAGATCTTCATGTTTATTATAAGAGTTACTAGTAAATCTTTTTATGAATATCAAAAACCAAACCAACTTTCAAGCTGAAACCAAGTTTGTTTCATTTTAGACAGCCAATAAACTAAACATAATTTCTCTCAAGAATTAAAGACAATAGGGAGATAACAGAGCAGTTAAAAGTTAGCTGCTTAGGTTTGGACTTAGGTTGGACTCCTATCTCTGCAACTTACTTGTTATTTGACCTAAGCAAATGACTTATCAATTCTGTGTTTTGGTGACCTTTTATCTAAAATGGTACCTTGTCATTCATCATTCATACATACATACATAAATAAAATGGTACCTTGTCCTCACCTGAATGTTTTGAGGATTATTTATACACTTAATAGAGTACCTACCATGTAGTATAAATGTATTACTACCATTTTAAAAAAGCATATTAGCTAAGTGTCAAAGAATATTACTAATTTCATAAATTTTAAACACACAAAAATTTTTCTCATACTTCTGACATCATATATGAACATTTACTGGTTCCTGCTTTATGTTATGATTGATGGGATACCAGTTATATGTTGTACTCTAAGAAAAACTTATGATCTAGGAAAAAAGTTGAAGTTACAAAAAATATAAATCTTGCCCCCTAAAATAGAAGATCAATAATTATATCTAAGTGACTTAAAGACACCAACTGCAAGAGAGAAGTACTAGTTTTAGTGGTGCAATAAGTTACATTACCTAATAATGCAAAATGATTAAAAGCAAAAAAGAAAATTAAAATCCGGTTTTCCTTTCATGTCAGCTTACCTAAGAGGTCCAAAAAACTTGACCAAAGATTCCCGAGTATCTACTTCTGCCACATTTGAGAGGGCAAAATCATAGAGTTCAGGGAAATGTGCAAAAGCAGCTCTCTAGAAAAGAGAAAACAAAAAAATCAGTAACTAATGCCTATATATTATTATAATCAACTACAATTTACATACTACAAAATATAAATATCTTAATATTTTTATTCTTCTCTTTCTTACATGCTTCTCATATGTGACCTTTGCCTTATTTAGCCAGAATTCAATACAATAGGAAACAAACTAGAATTATTCTAGCAGGAGTACAAAAACAACAAAGAGTCAATGTTTAGTTTTTTATTTCTAATGCTGTATTTTGAACATACATGAATAGTCATGAAAGCTAGCTTCACTGACAGGGAGAAAAATAAAACAAAATTCTTTATTATCAAGAACTGGCCCAGGCAGCCCAGGTGGCTCAGCGGTTTAGCGCCGCCTTTGGCCCACAGTGTGATCCTGGAGACTCAGGATTGAGTCCCAGGTCGGGCTCCCTGCATGGAGCCTGCTTCTCCCTCTGCCTGTGTCTCTCATGAATAAATAAATAAAATCTTGAAGAAGAAAAAAAAAAAAAAAAAAAAAAGAACTGGCCCAACAAAACTGAAAGAAAGTTCCAAGGGAAATTCCCAGTGAGGAGACAGCTTGAGGGAGAATTCAAAAGCCCAGTAGTTTGTGCTTTTACTTTGGAGCTCTGGAAAGAATGGACCTTGCAGGGTAACACTACTAACCAACATGGGATAAGCTGCAAGGAAACAGAAATAGCATTACAGTGACTAGGGAAGAGCATCTAAGATAACATCCCTAGTCTTCCTTAATGCCCATGTGGCACAGAAAAGATCCAGAAATTTTCATGTGCCCCATAGTAGGTGGCATCACAAGTTGCCAATGTTACTGGTGAACGTGCCATTAGATTACTACAGGTAATAGCAAAATGACCTTGCAACCCCAGCCTCAGTGAGCTGTTTAAGCTGGGAAATGAATGGGAGTGAGCTCTCAGGAGAACTCCAGCACCACCAAGAGCAAGGCTGGAGTCTCATCAGCAAGGACACAGTCAAGTTCCCTGGGAACAATCATCATCCCTTGCCTGGTGCCAAGAAAGCAGATCACATGCCATACCAGCTGTGGTGGCTTCAAGGGCAGAAGTGGAAGGACAAAACACCACTGCCCTAAGAGCAGGAAAAGACCTCTGAAATGGGACACTGTGCAGATCATTCCTCTTCCAAAACAATGAGGCTATCACAGTGCCTCCACATACCCAGATGTCATTCTGGGAAAGAGGGAGAGCAGAGTGGAATCGATTATGGAAGACAATTTCAACTTAAGTTTGACCAAGTCTTTACCCAAAATGACTCTTTAAAACAGAAAGAATGGAATTTCTTCAAAGTGACATGCTACCAAAGAGAGTATGAACAAGATGAGATCAGTAATAGAAAACAAACAAAATGAAACAATATGCACCAAATTGGTCTAACAACCGACAGGAAATTTGAGTGCCAAATTTATCAGTATCTTGATTCTCAAAACTGAAGAAAGCCATTTTTACCCCCCATGGATTCATCAGAATTAGCAATATTTCAAAAGTTCAAAATGAAAATAATATTAAAATAGTACTTTCTTCTACCTGTACTATAAGAAACTATTTATGACCCAACTTGATGGAGCAGAAGCATAGGCTGCACTGCATTTCAGTTACCTGTAGAGAAGTAATTCTGTCATAGTGAATTGTGGTCATCTCATTTTCTGTCAGAGCATTTCCAGTCTGGTCATTAATCTCAAAACCAGTATAGAACTTAAGCATGTCCAAAAGCTGAAAGGATATGTTTACATTAATAAACTGTGTGAACATAAGAATAAGGAACCATGAACAAAAACTATTATAAAGAATAAACAAATTCTTATAACCTCCCAGAAGTGCAGAAGATCTCTGGAATGTAAACACTATGACAAACACTTCAAAATATATTCAAAACATGTTTTACTTGTGTGAGAATAAAGTGTGGGTCTAGTGAATAAACTGTTAAAGTCTTTTTCATATACATGGTCTACTTCTACAGAAAGGAACTTATACTGCAATCCCAATAATGAATAGACATTAAAGACCTAAATGATGAAAGCCAAACACTAATGGAAAAAAACAAATTACATCACTGCAAATTTGTGTAACTAGACCAGTAGGGGGAAACCCTGAGGTCTTTAATTTAAGCCACTTAACACAGAACTTTCTGAACAAGGTTTTGGAATTTGTAATTGGAGAAATTCTCCTCTGTGTACTGCTTAGGGAAAAGCAGCAGGGTGAGGAAAGTGAAGATATTTATTCCTGTCATCTGTCTCCATGGCCATCAAGCCCTTCCTTTGGCTTAATTATTGTTGCTAATGAAGGCCTGCTTTCCCTTCATAGCAATGGTGGTATCAAGTGTCTACTTGTTGCATTCACTCCAAATCTTTATTATTGATTCTAACCTGTGGCAGATCAGATATGAGAATTTTAATGTACTGGTAAATCCCTGGGTAGAAATTAATAAAAGAATGAGAAAAATATAAATACAAGATAAAAGAATGCTTAGGGCGCCTTGGTGGTGTAGTCAGTTAAGCGTCTGACTCTTGTTTTCAGCTTGGGTCGTGATCTCGGGGTTGTGAGATTGAGCCCCATGTCAGGCTCTGTGCTCAGTGGGGAATCTGCTTGGGATTCCTTTGCTCTCTCTCCCTCTGCCCTTCCTCTAGCTTGTACATTCTCTCTCTAAAATAAATGAATGAATGAATGAATGAATGAATGAATGAATAAATAAATAAATAAATAAATAAATGATAAAAGAATTCTTAAAAAGAATATATAGGGGCACCTGGATGGCTCAGCCGGTTAAGGGTCTGCCTTCAACTCAGGACATGATCCCAGGGTCCTGGGATCAAGCCCTACATTGGGCTCCGTCCTCAATGGAGAGCCTACTTCTTCCTCTACCTCTGCCCCTCTCCGTTCCTTGTGGACATGCTATCTCAAATAAATAAAATCTTAAAACACACACACACAAATTGTATCTCCAAGTATAATCTCATTGAAAGGCAACTGGTAGAAGTCTGTTAGAAGACTTTCCTTCTATAAAGGAGTTGATACAGGAAATGTGAAACGCTAATGCAACTTTCTACCCAAGGTACCAAATGAGCATTTCCATGCTATCAACTGTCTTTGTCACCACCATCTTATGGAAAGACAGTCATGAAATTAGGGCATAGTTCTCTTGAAATTAATGCTCCTCATCTATTGTATTCCATAGTGATTACTAACATAAAATACGAGTATGTGGGACTACACTGCCAAAATTATAATTTAGTCCAATAATAAAATCACATGATTAACAAAAACTCTTCATTCATTCATTCTCTATATTAAGACTTGATTTTACTTTAAAATGACTAATTAGGAATTTACATTATTCAACTCAACATTTAGCAAAATTTCCTTTAATATCATCCACTGGTCTTCGTAGCTGCATGGCAAAAAAAAGATAAATTTAGAAATGAAAATATCTAACAGTTCAGATATATCAATGCTCACCTGGGAAAAAAGATGGCCATCCTCTTCCCTATGAACAAGATTGGAAAGGTAACAATGAACCAAAAGGTGGGAGTCATCCAGGATAGTATTAAACCAGCGCCTTGTGGGGAGTAGAGCCTAGAAAAAATAAACAGCATGGCAATAAGTCTGTATGCTCTCTGCAGCTAGAGGTAAAATCTACTATTTTGCTCAGAAGTGTCAAATCACATACAAGTACCCTCTAGTCTCCCAAAAAACACTGTGCACAAAGCAAGGGGTCTGGTCCATGCAGTAAATAAACTCAGTGGCAACGTTTAAAAATAAAATCCAGCACTAGAAGAAATTTCACAGATATGCTGGCCAGTAGTTTTCAAACAAAATCCTATATGAAATCCCAATATATACTGTGTTTAGATTTAAAAGTGGTGCTACTCTGAGAGAAAAGGAACCGGGGACCCCTGAGTGGAGACTTCTTTTTCTAATCTTCTTCCCACATTCCCCTTGTGACAGTCAGCAAAACAATGCTAGGATACTGGTTATCAGTTTGAAAACCACTAATCTAATCAAATATCCTCATTTTATAGATGAGGTTATCAAGATCCTCAGAGGTTACAAATTAGTTACTGGCAGAACTAGAATCTGAATAAAGATCTCATGAATGGCTGCTAGTCCAATACTCTAATCCTGATGCCAAGAAACCATTCTCTCTCTCCCAATAAGAAATAAACACAAAGGATTTTCTTTCAATTTCCTGCAGTGAAGAGGGAAAGGAAATGAATTCAACCTGAATTATATCAACTCTGCATCTGAACTTTCTGTCAAAATCTTGCAGCTAATAATATGAAATCTTTTAAAAAAATCTTTATTTAAAAAAATGACAATAGCAACTATATCTTTCTTCATCAACAATATTATGCACATTTAGAGAAGTGAGATTTATTAAAGAGATGGCCATAAACCCATAACTTTAGCCAGTATTAAAACTCTGTGATGGGGGGAAAAACCCAAAAACCTCTATGATAGGGTATTAAAATATGACAGAAAATAAAATGTTATTGCTAGACTCATGTTTAATAACTACACTACATAATATTTTTTTCTACAAATAACAGCCATCTGACAGTTTTTTAAAAACCTCAAGGGCCAACTACTTTTGACTTTCCTCTCTCTGTTACACCAAGAAACAGGGGGAAAAAAAAAACCAAGGCCAGTTTGGGGTAATGAAGAAATATTTCATATAGTCATGTGCTTAATTTATCCCCCTTAAAGATGATGTAACAGAAAAGTCATGCACATTCTTACCTCTAGGTCAATCATAAGTTCAATGAATCTTTCACAGTAATGAACTTTGTCCATAGTGACTGGTTCTAGACATAACAGAGAAAACATGTAAGAATTTTCTTACTTAGGCCATTTTATACACTGTATCTTATAACTGGCAGCTATTTTTTGAAACTGTCATTTGTCTCTTACTCATCAGGACCGGACCATGATTCAGAGTAAGGACCTCACCTGTATTTCAAAAAAAGCAGGACCTTACCTTTATATTTAGCTCTACAGATAAAAGAAAATGAAAACCTTTCTAGGATCAGAAATATATTTTAAAAATGAGATTTGCAAAAATATTTTTAAAGTGGATAGATCTACTAATGTCTGTAATAATTAGTCATAATAAATGACCTATACTAAATGACTAGATTTGAAAAAACTCAGTGATACAAAAATTACAAAGGCAGTTTAAAACAAAACTAAAAAGGCAGTTTTACATTAGTTCTTGACCCACTTCCCTTCTTGTCTTCACACACTAAACATCTAGAACTTCTCTCATATACACTAACACATACATATATGTGTACATGCAGATACAGATCGATATCTTTAGAATGCAAAGAAAATGGATGGGAAAGGTACGCACCAAACTAATTAAAGGACAATCATAAGAGTTTTTTTCCACTTTTTTATTTTTTTTTATTTATTACTTTTTTAAATTTATTTTTATTTTATTTTTTTCCACTTTTTTATTTTTTATTTATTACTTTTTTAAATTTATTTATTTTATTTTATTTATTTATTTTTATTTATTTTTTATTACTTTTAAAAATTTATTATATTATTATATAATATTATATATATTATATATATTATATATATAATAATATTATTATATTATATTATTATTATTATATTTATTATTTATTACTTTTGACATTAAAATGTCAGTGATAGGGACGCCTGGGTGGCTCAGCAGTTGATCATCTGCCTTCAGCCCAGGGCGTGATCCTGAAGTTCTGGGATCGAGTCCCACACTGGGCTCCCTGCATGGAGCCTGCTTCTCTCTCTGCCTATATCTCTGCCTCTCTCTCTCTCTCTCGCTCTCTCTGTCTCTCATGAATAAATAAATAAAATCTTTAAAAAAATGTCAATGACAAAGCAATGAAATATTTTTAAATCACTACCTTATTTTTATGCTATTCATGAGTATTAATGTACTATTTTAAAAAACATTTAGTTTTTTAAATAATTATAACCTTGTAACATGACAAACTTTTAGAGTACAAGTTTTTTTTATTTTTTTTTCCTAAAGTCAGGAAAGTCTACCATTTTACCAGCTAAACTATATCCTGCCAAGACTGTGTCAATTAAAAAGGAAGTAATTCCAGGGTCCCTACTGTTGCTTAGTTTAAGGACTCCTAGCAATGACTAACCCAGTGCTAGACCATGGCTGGTTAGAACTAGAATCCAGGTTTTCTGCAACAGTCTAGTCATATAGCTCTTGAAACTAAAGAATTGAAAGGAGCAACTTTTAAATTAAATCCATTCAAACTAGTCTTTTATTTTTTATTCTTGTTACTGTAAAAGAAAAATATTTTTGTCCAAAATTTAAAAAGCAAGCAAACTCTGTATTTTTATTTATAGTTTGAGAAAATTACTGGCAATGGCCTATTTAAAATTAAAATTAGAACATGACGCTTGCCACTCAATTTCTGAGCTCTGGTGAATAAAGCTGCATGTTTTTGTGGAAGTTGGCCCTACCGGGCATATTGTTCAGAGCTGAAACCTTCTCATTCCTATTTCAGTCACCAAGATATCCTTATCTTTTGCTTCTTACGTGTATTGTGGGGTTTTTTTTTTTCTTTTCTTCTGACAGCAGTCCTGACATCTCAGATCAACCTACACAGATTTTCTTTGTAACAACTGATATGGATATGTTGTTTTTCACAACCTGTAAAATGAAACTATAATCCTTATTTTTTTAAAAACCAGTTTTCTGTTTTCTAACTCTATAAACCATCCATCTTTACCCTTTCTGAACAGGCGCACTACTTTCTTCATCCTACTGGCTCCTCTGCCAGAGTTAACAAATTTTGATGAAAGCTCAAGGTCAACCTAAGAAATTTTGTTTTCTGGCTATATATAAACAATGGCAACAGCTGGTGGTTTATAAATTGTTAAAATTACAGCAGGTCCTATGTTGCTGTTGTTACTTGATTTTCAAACCTTGCTGGATGACCCAAGATTAACATTCCACAGAGATGTCAATTTTTATGGCCATAGTTATTACAGGCATTAGTAGTTCTAAGCACTATTACTACCTTTTGTGCCAAGAAAACTAAACCTAAGTCTTCCTTCTAGATTTAAGCCACTAATTGAACATCTTAAAAATACTAAGTGACTTAGATTATAAGCATATGACAATTTCTTCTTTATACTGATACGAGGAGCAATATTATGTCTCTAATCCAATCTAGCTAAATCAGCATTAGTATCTATTCCTTGCTGAATTATAGGTATGATTTTCAGTTGTAAAATATTACTTGAAAGGTTAGCATTTATAATTAATTCTGTTGTATTTTAGTTTAAACAAAGCAGTAATCTCTGTTGCAAAAAATATAAATATGTTACATCTACAGAGCTGTTCTTAGATTATATCCCACTTAGGAAATAAAATTTTATTAATCAAAGACATAGCTTACATATATACACCTTTATTAAGTAAAAAACATTCTTTGTACATTCACTAAATGCTTATAAAAATCTTACAAATCCAGCATGATGTAATTAACCCCTCCTGGTATCAGGCATTATCACACACACAAAATGTAGCATAATCATGGTATATTTTTAAGTATATAGTCTACACAACATATATTTGTTTCGTTAATAAGTGGAGGCCATGTTGGAGGGAAATCTTTCTCATTTTGTCTTGTAGCTCAAACTCTCTCCCCTCCAAACAGTATCTGATGTTTAAAAACACTATTCAGCAACATATTATAAATGCCACATGGGTCTCTGATTGTTTTCTTCATCACTGCATCCCAGCATCTTGTTCAGGAACTAGGTCTGGCAAGCAAACTCAAAAAATATTTGCTAAATAAATGAGTATTTTAAATAACCATGCAGGTACCTTTTAAATATGTGAATTTTTAAGGCAGTTACAATACTTAGACTGGGAATATATATGAAAGGGGAGGACAGATATGTTGTCATTATGATTTCAAACTATTCTAAGAGTAGGTTTTTAGATTAGAGACTAGAAAATACCACAGGGGCACGTAACAACTTCACAAATGAGCTGATAAGATAGTTACCAGAAAGTGGCACTGATTTCAGCACAGAGATAAATTTCTGTATGAGCTGTGAAAGAAATCTTCTTTCTTGAAAGGATCTAAATCAGAGAATAATATTCACCAAATTATTTTTGAAAAGTAATTATTTCAAAAGTAAAATTTAAATGTCCAACAGGCCTTTCTTACACTGCTCAAATGTCCCATTTCTCTCTGGAATTGGGACCATAATTTGAACACACAGCTGCTTCTTTGTATGTAAATACAAGACTACCTGAAGAAAAAGAAATGCCTCATTACTTGTATAACAAGCCAGCTAAGAAAACATCCCTTTCTCTTACTGTGAAAGTTTTCGCTTGTGATTTAAAGGTCAGAACTAGAAAGTTTTCAAAATTGCATTTATATTCTGCCCCATGGTTCAACATTTAATGTTTAAGTATGTAGTTAAGCAATTTTATACTTCAGTATGTTTGAAGTATTACATATAGTAGAATATTACAATGTCTAAAAATTAAATGTTGCTGTAAAGAACAATTTTTGGGACACCTGGGGGGTTCAGGGGTTGAGCGTCTGCCTTTAGCCCAGGGTGTGATCCCAGATTCTGGGCATTGAGTCCCACACTGGGCTCCCTGTAGCGAGCCTGCTTCTCCGTCTGCCTGTGTCTCTGCCTCTCTCTCTGTGTCTCTCATAAATAAATAAAATCTTAATAAATGAATAACAATTTTCTACTCATTACTAATTTAAGATGCACTGTGTACCTATCAATGAAGAAACATTCATCAGGTACTGGACTGCTGCAAATGATTATGCCAGTCCTGCTAGAAATACAAAGGAGGGCAATGATGAAAATATACTTGAAATGACAAGTATTATAATTTAAAGATAATCAGTAACACAAACCAGCATGTAATTAACAAAACTGGCTGACATTAACTGAGCACTTAGTGTGCCAGGATCTGAGCTGCCAGATTATTTGTATGAATAATCTCATTTAATGCTGACAACAGTCCTATGAAATAGGTACTACTTACTGTCCCAATTTCCGATTTTCCCACTCGTGCTCAAAGAAGTGATGTTAACTTGCCCATCATTACACGGCAAGTGAGTTGAAGCCTATTTAAGTCTGACTATTCTCTTAACTACACATATTCTAACCATTACACAAACAGCTGGCATTTCAATAAAAAACACAGAGCATATTTTTGGAATTCAGAAGAAGAAAGTACTTTAGTGGCCTAAAACAGTTTGTCTAGAAGTGCTTACATTAACCTTCAATTAAGTGGAGTAGAGAGGAAAGGGTACTTAAAGAAGAACTTAGTTTAAGAAACAATGAATAGACTGGGCTAAGGATTTGGGGGAGTTACAAAACATAGTTGGGGATTTCTGAATGCCACTGCAAGGAGTTCAGAGTTTATCCTATGGGAACTAGAAAACCACTGAAACTTTATGAATAGGAATATGGCAAAGAAAATAAAATTTCGTTCTCGTTTTTCTTTCTTTTTTTTTTTTTTTTTTTTTTTAAAGATTTTACTTATTTATTCGTGAGAGACACAGAGAGGCAGAGACATAGGCAGAGGGAGAAGCAGGCTCCCCACAGGAAGCCAATGTGGGATTCGATGCAGGGACTCTGGGATCATGCCCTGAGCCCAAGGCAGACACTCAACTGCTGAGCCACCCATGCGTCCCAAAAATAAAATTTTCTATAAAGATGGCTAGTAAGGCTCATTGTTGTGGGAAAGTTGGAAGAAACACCAGATAGGAATTTATTGGAGTGCTTTAGTCAGGAGCTGTGAAGGCTTGTTATAAGACAACAGCAATATGAATAGACAAGAAGAAAAATGACAAAAGATGATCCAGTAGAACTGGCTGATGGGATACAAATTGCTAGTCAAAGGACTGTAGTATTCCAAGCCCTACTGTCTGGAAGAATTAAGAGAGACTGGGCAGAAAGGCAATGGAGAAAAACAACGGATATTACTTAAGCCAAACTGGAGTTCATGGCAAATAGAAGTATATCCTTCAACAACATGGGTTTGAACTGTAGGTCTACTTACGTGCAGATTTTTTTCAATAAATACACTATAGTACTGTGAATATATTTTCTCTTCCTTATGATTTTCTTAACATTTCTATTCTCTAGCTTACTTTATTGTAAGAGTATAGTATGTAATAGATATAGTATACAAAATATGTGTCCACTTACTGTTACCAGTGAAGCTACTATCAGCAGTTAGTTTTTTGGGAAGTCACAAATGATATATGGGCTTCTGACTGTATGGTTGGAGGGATCAATGCCCTCAACCTACATGCTGTTCAAGGGTCAACTGTACATAGCAAAGGGTCATACGAAGATAAGAAAGCAGGGAAGAAAGGGCCACAGAGATTTATGGTTAAATCATACTGAGAGTGGGTTTAAAAAAAAAAAGAGTAGTCAAATAATGCAGATGCCATGCGATTAATCAAGAGGCTGTTGGGTGGGAAGACACCATGAGAAATGAGACTAGAGTTGGAAAATTAAAGAAGGGATTTTCCTACTCTGACCCTAATATCTTGTCCTTATAGTTCTCACTGCCTTACATTCAAACTCATTTCACTGACACATAACTTTTCTCAGTTCCTCCCATTTTCAGTAACCACCAGCATAACTACAGGTTTCACTTCTTTTTGTCCTTAACCCTCTTTTCATGGTTTATGTATCTCACTAGATCATCTTACTCATACTCATGGCTTTCATTATTAGCTACACATGTATAGAGCACTCTCCTAAGAAGAAAAAATAAGATAGAGTTAGAAAGTTATCATAGGCCCAAGGGAAAGGAGTCTTCAGCATATTTACATAAGCCAGGAAAAAGGAGTGGAAAAGAACAATAAAAGATGGAGACAAAGCAAGGAGTGCTGCTCCAACAGTCATCATGTAGATAAGGCAAGGTTACAGTTAGACCAGTTAGCCTGAGAGAGAGAGAGAGAGAGAGAGAGAGAGAGAGAACTCTTAGAGTATGTAGATCTTCCCCATGTCCTACCAATAGCATTTTATTTGGTGAAATAAATACTTGCTGACAGACTTAACCAACTGATAACAATTATTATTAAAAGAATCCATAACCCTCACCTGCTTCTTTAATCCTTATACTTGATTTATTCTTCTCCTTAGAATATACTACCACCAAATATACTAGATAATTGATCTGTTTGTTACTGTCTTCCCTAACTAGAATGTAAGCTCTATAGAACAGGAATTACTTCCATTTTGTTCCCTGCTATATCCTCTATATCTAGAATAGTACCTGGCAAAATGTTTATGATTTTTTTATTGAATGAATAAATGAATGAATGATAGTCAGTGTATAAAAGTCATTGTTAAGAGTAAGAGTAAAAAAAAAAAAAGAAAGAAAAGTTGGATTGACAGCCTGAAGAGGTGAAGAATATCGAGAACTATCCATGACAGACAAATTATGGTTAATAGACAGGGAGAAGATCAGTGATATACTTATCACTGTGGCAGAGGAAAAAAAAGGGAGAAAAACATGTTGATATTGTGGCTTCCCCTTTAGATCTTTATATAAAATATTCCTCTGACAGTAAAAGCACTTAATTATTTATTTGGTTCAGCCTTATATAAAGCAAACAACAAACTAGTCAATATCATGTTAGACTCACAGCCACCATAACAAACTAACATGGAACAAAGCTTTGGCAACATACTGTTCTCTTGCTTCTGGATCCATCTTTTCATCATTCTTTTTAATCAAGTTCCAGAATTTTCTTAGCTTAGGTGTCTTTTTTAATTCTAACTCCAATCGTGCCTGAAAGAATGATGTGATATTACATCAACAGTAACCCCAAAATTTACAAGATTAAAGACAAGCTCAACTATTAGCTATTTTTCCAATGTGTGGACACAATGGGATAAAACCTGAAAGCAACATGATAAAACCTGAAAACAAAGAAATAATTCTATTTTTAAAAACTATTCAATTCTAACAATTGTTGATAATAACTAAAAGATAATAATAACAACTGCCTTTTCTGTCAAGGTTTTAAGTTCAATAACCAGTTAAATTTCTTTCTTATTTCTAAAATTAAGGATTTAAGCTTGAAAAATTAGAGCATTAACAGCTATTAATAATAATCACTGAAATTTGAAAAATGAGTCTGAAACATTGAACATAGAAACAGCTGTCACTAGTAAACAAGGAAATGTCCACATTTCAAATGGCATTTACCAGTTTTAATCTAGCATTCATCTATATAAGTCTGTTTTTATCACCATCAACTGGTACCTATGAATAAGTTTGCATATCTGTCTATTGGCAAAAAACCCATATGCAAAAAATGAAATTCTGAGTGAGTTTATTATTTAAATTTCTGAAATTTGATAGTTATATAACTTTATTCCCTAAGATCAATTAATTTGGTTTTGATAGTAACAGATATGATCCAGTAAGTCTTTGATGAAAAAAAAATGAAGTCATTAATATTAAACATTATCTAGACCTTCTCCTATAGCTATGTGTACGTTCTAATCGTACAAAATAAAAAAATTCAAGTTGTATTTAGTCTAATCCAAAGACACACACAGAAATAATAACCACATTTTGTTAATTTAATCCTTTCTTTCTGAGCTCAATAGATACTACCTTATTTTACCTCATAATAATGACAAACACCTACTAGCTTACATATAAAAACTTTAAAACTACAAAAACTACATGTGGGATAAGTTAATGCATACTGTATTAAAAATATTTTCTAAGCAGGAAAAGGGATTTTTAGTTATCATTTTAAATCTATATTAAAGCTACACAGTTTTAGACCACATTTCCCACTTATATAACACAAATACACATAAGTTTCTGAAACTAGATACTTACAGGCTGTAAGCCCATCCACATTGGGAGGGAGATAAGCTGCTGTACTTGACTCCGTATCAAGTCTACTTCCTGTTTAAGGCACAAAGAAAACAAATTTATAAGCATACCAGTATTTTAACTGAAATCTTTATATAAGGAATATACTACCTTTTAATTTTAAGTCCTTGGGTGAAAACATGCCACCAACACTTTCAAAGTAATGATATCTTAATATTTCCTATTAAGGGCTTGAAGTGCTGGTCAGTGTTCCTATGTGCAAGAAGGCCATGATGTGCCTTATAGAGAAAATACATATGTTATGACAAGGTTTGTTCAGACTTCAGTTACAGTGCTGTTGGCCATGAGTTCAATGTTAATGAGTCAACAATATATTATTACATAAGGTGTCTTTAAACAGAAACACATAAAACAAGATTATGTATTGACTGATTGATGAAAATGTTGTGACTGTAGGCTTGTAGGCACCTAACTCTATATTTTCCCTAGGAGCAATGGTTCAGTTTTGGTCAATTCTGTGCAACTACTTCATAGACCTAACTACCTCAAGTAATAAGAACTGACGGCATACTGAAAAAATTTAAAAATTTCAATAATAAACTAGTTTTTAAGTTAATCAAATCTAGCACCAAACTAATACTAAATAAATCTTGTTTTTGTTCAATTTCTGATAACCATGTTTATATTTACATTTGCATTGTGTAGTTTAATAAATGCTAAAGAGAATAGTAGCATTCACTTGGGGCTTCACAAATCTTTTTTTAATGCCTTTACAAGATTCACATGAGGTAGTACCTACAACAAGTAATAACCATCCATCTATTAACAACCATTCTTTTTTTTTTTTTTAACAACCATTCTTAAGAAAGAATCCCATGCATTCTCCTGCACTATCAGTTCAGAAGCACTTATTTTTAAATAAATAGGTACAGACCTCCACATAACCAGAGTAGAGAAGTGCAAATAAAATATTAATTACCATAAATATTTAATTCTTTTGAAGATACTCTTATGAAAGATGAAAATGTATCATATACAACCTAAGAGATTTTCAAAGATCATCTACAACTGCCCCTAATCAGTCAACTCAGAATACAACTCTCCTGCTGACCTGCAGCCTGTGCATGAAGCATGACTAAAAAGAAATAAAGGTAGTTTTGTGTGCAGCTTGTGGCACAGACCTCATTACTCAAAATTCAAATTAGCCAGACTCTTTGCTGTTCTACCTTTTAGTTCTGATTATTATTTTTGTTAGAGTCTAGACAGAAAAAAAGGAGCTGTAGTCCAAATCTATTTTAAAAGTGAATGGATCTTCTAAAATGTTTTTAAGAAGTCGCTAAAATTAAGCTTTTGGCATTATCCTCCTTCCCTACTACCATGGAAGAAGAGTTGGTCATAGAGGGTAATTTCATTTATGTTTAACTTAAAAAACAAGAGCATTTACAAGTATTCCCCAAAGATAAAAGTAAAATTACCAAACTATTGAAGCAATGATCAAGAAAAAGCAGTAAGACCGTCTGTTCATGGAGTGAAAATTCAACATCGGTTTCAGCTAATGCTGCTTTCAAGATACACTTAAAAAAAAAAGGAAAGTGGTCGGGCTTCTTCTTAAAAGTCTGAAAAGAGAATAAAAATTTATTTTGAAATGGCTTGCTCTCCATTTTTCCCTTAAACAAACATCAGTAAGACTCTTTAGAAGTCTATTAACAAAACCAAGTAATTACCAAAAAAGATTATTTTCTTACTTATAATTAATGGTAGCAAGTCAAATACAGGTTTCTGGCAAGACCATGGAAGAGTTGCAGAAAACTTTACCTAAAAAAATGGGGGTTTTGTGTGTTTGTTTAAAAAAATATTTTTATTTTTTCACTTTTATTAAAGTAATCTCTATGTTGAACATGGGGGCTTGAACTTATGACCTCAAGATCAAGAGTCACAGTCTCTCCTGATTGACTCAGCTAGGTGTCCCTAAAATAGTTGTTTCACTTCCTTTTTTTTCTTTTATGGATTATGCTCATATTTAGGTTAAGCTTTGTTTTCTAAGGATCTGAAATGTTTTAACTCTTCTAACTTATGCCAAAAGATGTTTCTTTAGCAAGAATTACGGTTTCCCATTAACTAATCTCAAAGATAGCCTCTCTTGCTTTGTCTTAGCTCTTTACTCTTAACATAAGTAATGTACAAAAAGTAAATAATGTAAATATATTCAAGCTTCCCACTGATCTGCCTCCCCATCTAGTTACTTCCATATCCATCTCTTTTTCAGAGAAGTGTTCCAAATGTGTGGTCTATACTAGTTGTTTTCATTTCATTTACTTCTGTACAACAGGTTTCCACCTCTCATATGTCCCTGAAGCTGTTACGGCTGTCAAGTCCGACGGGCTCTTTCAACCCTCCACCACTTTTCAATGTGCTGAGGAGTCCCCTCTTCTTTTGTTGTATACACAGCAGTATTCTAGGGTTCTAATCTCATTCTTTTTTTCCCCCTCTCTTGAGTTCAAGACATATGCTAATGATTCGAAATATACATCCTCAGCCCAGATTACTCTCATTAACTCTAGATCTCAAGATTTCTGTCTACCAGACAATTTCATCCAGATATTCAAAAGGCAATTTAAACTCATGAAATCCAAAAATCAATTCAACAATTTTGTACCCTCGAGAGTACTTCTCAATCCTCTATTACAACCTATTTTGGTAAACAGCAATATCATCTATTACACGCGGTTGCCCAAGCCCGGAAAGTTATTGAAAATAACATTCTTCCTGAATACTAATTATTCAATTATGAAATCTAGTCAGTTCTACTTTCTAAATATGTGTGTACCCTATTCTCTTCATCTGTATTTCTCTACTTCAAGCCCTAATCAACAAAATGGTCTTTATAACACGCAAACTGATCAGGTCATTCTTTAGCTCAAAACTCTTCCCTCTCCTTTCCTAGAATAGTTTGAAGCAACTTCAAGAAATCCCCAGGATTTTTCAATAATACACAAGGCCTACAGTTTACTCTGGGCTCTAACCTGCCCAAAGATGGCACTTACTAAATGAATATACAAGAGAAGTGCCCATGGTTTTATCTTAAAGAGTTTAATACTTCCTCAATTTAGAGACCAATGTCATAAAAAGATGGCAAGTACCTGTGCCTTTTCTTTATTTAAAAAAGTTGATGAGCGGACCATTTTATGGCAGCCAAAGAATATCTAGATTTTAGACCTTTACTGACCAAGTCTCTATTACACTGGCACTACTAGTCTACTAGAAATTTCTAAACAGGAAAGCAGACCCTAAATTGGGGATATAGAGAAAATTGAAATTACAATTTAAACCATCTATCTTGACTTTGGCAACAGTACTTTATGTATGGAAAACTACAAATATTCTTGGTCATGAAAGAGGACACTGAAAAATATTATCTCATTTAAGCACTATTTGTGCTAATGAATATGAACTTCATATCAATCTGATGAAAAACCTTTATAATCCATACCATTCTTATTTCAAGCACAAAACAGAAAAATAATTTCACCTCCATAAGTTTTTGGTTCATAGTAAATGAGTTTGAACAAAGTATTGAAACCAAAAAAAGAATAGTATTTTTTATACATTTTTTTTTTCTCAACACTTGCTTTATTATTGGGCAAAGTTCTGTCCCTTTTTTTTTTTTTAATTTTATTTATTTATTCATGAGAGACACAGAGGGGAGGCAGAGACATAGGCAAAGGGAGAAGCAGACTCCCTGCAGAGAGCCTGATGCAGGACTTTATCCCAAGACTGTGGGATCATGACCTGAATCAAAGGCAGATGCTCAACCATGAAGCTACCCAGGCATCCCCAAAGTTCTGTTCTAAAAGCATTACTTATTATCAGTAAAAAGTTCTGCTACTTTTCAATGGCTTTTTAAGTGAGCACAGTATGAAAGCTATGAAGTAATTTAAGTCTGTTACCTCCCATGCAGGGACATTTTCTCTGAATTTCTCATTCACCATACAGCAGATTGACATTAAATAGGCCTTGCTGGACACCTCTGGAGAATAATTCATCCAGAGGTAATTTTCAAGATACTGGCTGTGAAGAGTGAAAAAGCAGAGTATTTCATTAGTTACCACCACTCACTATAATATGTCACTCACCTGGAAAAGCATGATTTCTATAGCTTCCTGAAAACTTTTTAAAAACCACATAACTTGAACATCCTTCACAAATTTACCTGTAATCAGGTCACTGTTACCTGCTACAAATTTATTTATAATTGCAGCTTTGGAGAATGAGAGTTTATACTTTTAAGGCAGGAAGTCAGCAAGGATTACTAAGATCTTATTAGGACCATCAGAACACTGGATATTCCCTATCTAAAGCTCTTAATGAAGTAAAAAAACCAAAATGGTATAATGGGTAGTTTCTGTAGATAAATGTATCTGAGACAATACTACCTCATATAAGGACCAAATGACCTCCAGACACTAAGAAAGAGACTTAATAATAAAAAAGAAGCATTTCAATACTTAATTTATTAGGTATTCAACACAAGTCAGTTTTCAAGGTAACTGGTGTTTTCCCCTTAAGATGCTAAAATTCTTATTTTAAGATTGTGGTGAAAATATTCCTAAATAAATTTAATTATTTCTGATTTCTAAACATAACTTAGCCAATTTTTATCATTCAGGGTAGTTATAAATAACAATTACCATAATGGGGTTAAAATACTCTCAAGCACTAATGAAAAAAAGCAAGGTATTTTGTTCCCACTTTAAATCACTCCATATCCATGTTGTAATCACTCACATACATGTGTGCATACCTATAAATATACATAAGTTAAGTGGTTTAGATTCTACTATAGCGCTGTAGTTTTCTACTTCCTTTCATGCTCACATCAGTATTTTCATGGGTCTATCTTTAGCAATACTTACATTATTTATAAGAACTTAAGAAACTGGGTAAGTGAATTTTTACTTAAAATGATGGTCAAAGGCTCCAAGTAAGAAAGACACTTGAGTGCTCTTTCATAAATAAAATGCACAAAGCTTCATTTCATTCCTTTCTTACAAGTTTAAATTCCTTTTTCCTGAATTATATCCTTTAGAACTTCTCTCACCAAGTTCGTTAGTGTTAATCTGTCTGCAATTTCTTTATTTTATGATAGTTTAGCTGATCATATAATTCTTTCTGGGTTGTTAGTGATTTTTTTCTTATATTAGTCTTATTATTTTACATTCTCTATTACTACAACTGAGAAATCTACAATTAATCTGTATCTTTGAGTATTATCTTTTTTTCCGCTAGCAGATAAGATCTTCATTCCATCTTAGTCTGTCTTCAGTTGCTCTAATCAGAATTACTGTACTTCCTGAATTTAAAAGTCATGTTTCAACTGTAGGACATTCTTAACCACTATATCTTCTAAATTGCTGTTCTCTCATAATCTCTTCTGAAATTCTTATTGGACTTTCTCATTTTCACCACCGTATCTCTGAATTTCCTTTTATACTGTTCATCTCTATTTCTCTCTGCTATTATCTAATGAATTTTCTGTATCCCAGGTCACTAATTCTGTCTTTAGCTGTGTCTAGTCCACCAAAGGCCTCTGTTGTTTTATTGTGGTTTGGTTTACTCAGTTTTGCAGATGTTGCATTTTTCACAAATTGAAGGTGTGTGGCAATGCTGCACTAAGTAAGTCTATTAGCACCATTTTTTCCAACAGTATTTGCTCACTTTGTGTCTGTCACATTTTGATAGTAAGAATTACTAAATAATTTGGCAGTAAGAGTATTTCAAAAAACTTTTCAATATTATTGTACTTGTTATGGTAATCCATGATTAATGATTAAGAGTTGTTGAAAGCTCAGATGATGGTATTTTTCAGCAATAAGGTATTTTTAAAATTAAAATTGATATATATATATATACATATATATATATATTTTAGACATACTGCTGTTGCACAGTTAATAGACTACAATATAGTATAAACACCACTTTTATATGCACTGGGAAACCAAAAACTACATTTGACTTGCTTTATTACAGTGGTCTAAAACTGAAGCTGCAATATATCCTAGGTACCTGTAGATAATTTGTCCACTGAATTTTTAAATTTCAATAATTTTTGTTTTCCCCAAATCTATTCATTTTTAGTGTCCTGTTCCACATTCACAAGCTCAATTTCTTCTTTTATACTCATAACTTTAAACATAATGACTTGACAGTGTATATCAATTATTTAATTACCTAGGGTCCTCGGTGGGTGGGGTAGGGGTCTAATTCTGTCCTTTGTTATTTCAACTGACTCTTGCTTAAAGCTGATTATCCTAACATGGTTTGTAACTGGGGAATCTGAACTCCTCTCTACGAAGGTTTTATCCATAGGAATTTTTCTGCATTTGGAATACATATCCCTCTAGGTATCTTTGTTTCTCCTGGATGCCTCAGAGATATCACTGACTTGTCACAGTTAATGTGAAAAAAACAAGTAATGTTTTGTCTTGGGTGTTATCTGACTACATACATTTTCAGATGAGGAACTGAGGCTATGAGAGTAGATGATTTGATATAGGTAGGTGGGTAGGGGGATGAATGGAGTAGGTGATAGGGACTTAGGAGTGCTGTCGAAATGAGCACTGAGCGATGTATGCAGTTGCTGAATCACTATATTGTACACCTGAACATAATGTAACACTGTATGTTAACTACACTGGAATTAAAAAAAAATGATAAGGCATCTCTATGGTATACAGGCAATACAAATCTGACAGTATCTTTAACTTCATCCAAGTAAAGCCTTTAACTCACCTAAATTCCAAGAGCATTATCTTTCGGATGGCAAACCTAAAGTGTAAAAATAAATAATAAAAAAATGTTTAAACAGAAAATATAAACATTTCAGAGTCATTAATGCAGATGCATTTTGGAATCTTGCTTTAATATTGACCAACATATCAGAATAATAATATTTTAATATGCACTGAAGAAAGCTAATTTTGCTTTTATATTTTTTTCTTTGTATTTTGTCAGGGTGGTTTATTTTTAAAAACTAAAAAAAGTTACTTAAGTGAAATCTTATCCTACCCCTATTAAATACAATTAGCACCATGACATACAAAGATATAACACATACGTTAATAAATCAAATAATTTTAATGAAAACATAAATGTTCATCATTATTCATAATACTGAATTACAACTGCCAAAAGCTAGCCTATCTTAATTTCTTAAGCACTGACAAATATTCTTTTTTTCAATATTGAAAAGGAAACATTCTGAAGTCATGCCCTCCTGAAAGTACAAGGGACACATGTATCTCTATCACAAAAATAGGAATCAGACTTTTCAAAGGTTTTCTAAGTCTTGGCATTAAGTCTACAATATAACAAAACTGTGAAAGGAATATGAGATAACTCTCCTTACTATACTCTTTTTAAAGTAGAAGTACTTTGTTTCACAAGAATAAATGATGCTGTAGTTACCAGGTATCTCTCCAAAGGGCAGTTCAACCGTCCACTAATTCAGTTTTATCATTTTGTATATTGGAAATAAAGTAGTCAGGCCAGAACACTGCCACTAGATAACAGCCTCCAGCTTTGAAAATTAAATGAGTAGGCATTATGAATTTATATTACCCCAGCAGACCAATATCCTGTCAAAATACTATTCCATTGATATCTCTTACACAGTTTCACCAAGCAGTATCACAGAACTTTAGTCAGAATAAAATGTAGGTTCTTACTGTGTAAAAGCACACAGATATAACACTGACAAGGTACTAGCTTCTATACCCAGACAGACCACTGAGTAGATATGACATCTTGTGTGTCAGACACACTAGATCTCCAGCTGCAGACATGCTGGAGAACAGAATTCCCTGCATCCACTATGCACTCAATTGGATGCTTAATTTCTTCAGCCACAAATAGGACTTCATGATAAAAGAAAAAAATACCAGTTCATGAGATAGAAGATAGTATTCTGGGGGCTCAGTTGGTTGAGCATCTGACTCTTGGTTTTGGCTCAGGTCATGATCTCAGGTTCATGGGATCGAGCCCTTCATCTGGCTCTGTACTGGGTGTGGCGACTCCTTAAGATTCTTTCTCTTTCCAGGACTCCTGGGTGTCTCAGCGGTTGAGTGTCTACCTTTGGCTCAGGGTATGATCCTGGTCTCCTGGGATCTAGTCCCACATCAGGCTCCCCACAGGGAGTGTGCTTTTCCCTTTGCCTATGTCTCTGCCTCTCTCCCTGTATATCTCATGAATTGGAAAAAAAAAAAAAAAAAAAAGATTCTCTTTCCATCTTCCCCCTGCTCTCTTGCTCTCTCTTTCCCCCGTCCTTTCTCTAAAAAATAAGTATATAGATATGAAGAAAGAAAGAAGATAAGTAGTCTGGTCATGATTCAGCATTACCCTCACAACATTTTTTAAACATTCTGGGACCCAGTTTCCTCATATTCAGAAGAGGTGAAGTGGCCAATTTACTTTTGGATGAATGGTCAAGAGGATAAAAAGTTATGACAGTCAAGATAAAGCAAAAACACTCTTCTAGCAATCTTGGTGATATTCATTACATTTAGAGTTTTATGCTTCTGCCAATAAACTATGCTGCTATAACTGCCCACTGTTTCCTCTCTTGGGGTATAATGTGTGAAAACATGAATCTGGAGTTATGGAAGCCCTCTTGCAACCGCATAGGGTATGTAAAAAAAAAAAAAGATTGTTAAAAGGCTGACAAAAGCCTTCACATGAACTTCTGAACTACTCATTCTAGATTTATTGTAGATGATTAAAAAAAAACAAGTAATAGTGAACAAAAGCCAGCCACAAAAGAGTATATATACCATGTGATTCCATTTTTTTAAAGTTTAAAAACAAACAAAACTATAGTGTTCATGTTTCCATACTTACATCCTAAAATGTTAAAGCAAAAGGCCATGGAAGGGTTTCTGAGATGCTGACAAATATTGGCTTTTGTTACCTTGATGGTGGTTATGAATGAAAATAATTGAGAAGGCTATACCCTATTCCGTGTTATATTTCATAGTAAAAAGTAGTTTAAACAATTTTTTAGGTTGTTTTTTGTTTTCTACTTACTGAAGTAATCTCTACATGCCATGTGGGTCTCAAACTCATGACCATGAGATCAAGTCTCATGCTTTTCTGACTAAGCCAGCCAGGCATCTTGGGGTTTAAACATTTTAAATAGAACAAATATAAACACTGGCAAAAGTAAGCTACACTATAACTCACTCTTTTTTTATACATGAAAACCACTTAGACTCATAACAGAATTAATAGTATACCAAAGTGTGCTGGTTAAGGGAATTCTAAAGTGCAGTTGATCCTGCACTACAAAAGAATAGAATATCAAAGAGTCAGAGAACCATGATTTAATACCCCGTTCTTCCTCTGACTACTGGAAAACATTTTGGGTTAGCTACTTAACTCTTCTGTACTGCAGTTTCCTCATCAATAAAAAAGGATAATAACAGCGACTATCATAAGGTTGCTGTGAGGAAAAATGAACTACTACACATTCAAGGTGCTTAAAACAGAATCTGGTATATAGTAAGCACTCAACAAATAATAATCATGATTATTTTTAAGAATTTTATTTTTGAAAACTTTTTTTTTAAATTTATTTATTCATAGAGACACATACACAGAGAGAGAGAGAGAGGCAGAGACACAGGCAGAGGGAGAAGCAGGCTCCATGTAGGAAGCCCGACGTGGGAGGGACTCGATCCCAGGTCTCCAGGATAACACCCTGGGCTGCAGGCGGCGCTAAACCGCTGCACCACCAGGGCTGCCCTATTTTTAAGACTTTAAAATCAAAAAGATAAAAATATGTTAAGATATGCTTGCCAAATTTGATATTTGCATAGCAAATATGCAAATATGAATCAACTGTGTAATAGACCACACATTACATGGCTGACTAGGCGATATATTTTACTACTTTGATATCCTAAGTTATCATTTATACCATAAGAATATTAAGAATTGGTTGATTTATTTCCCAGATTCCTCCTACCGAAATAGGGTTGACATGCAAAAAATCAATGTACCTTAATGTACCTTATGCCTATAAACTGCCTATTTTGGTAGCTTACAAACAAGTTAATAAATCTTACATCAAGTCATGACCCAATAAAGATTCTACCAGCACATGATTCAGCAAAACAACTTCTTCAGACATTAGTCTAAAAAATGGTCATTTAAAAATGTAAATATGCATTATTTACCTTAGGGGGGATGGGGATTAAAGAGTACATTTATGATAAATATATATACATTACAGCTTATGTGTATAGAAAGAAGCACACTTAACTTTTTGAACTTTGAGATTTGGAGGCAGAATGTAATCAGGTTACTTTAAGTATCAAATGTGTACAAGATGAGAAAATGACCTGGAAGAGTGCCATGATAAATCCTAGTGGGCCTGGCCAACAACAGCTACTTCCTTTAGCAATTAAAAAAATAATATAGCCAAGTATGTAACTTAAAAATCATTGGCAGATTTTGGTTATTAGTTACATAAAAATTATCTTTAAGGAAGAAATATTAACAGCTAAGGTTTAAATGAAATAAACAAACAAAACCACAATTACTTTCCACTGGAGTAAAAACCTGTTCTGAAGAGAGAGAAAACTAGTTGTGAAGGGTCAAGATAATTTTCAGATTGGTATATTCTTAATACATAAGAAAAAAGAATCCTAGAATTTATCTATCCACTCATCTGAAGTTTTACTAGGCAATCTCATCCATAACCATTCCCAGACCAACAGTTACATATCTGTTCAAATGTTGCATCTTCAGAGGATTTTCCCCCACTCATTCAATCTAAAATATAGGCCTTGCCACACTACTAAACCACACTTTAATTCACAGCACACTACTCCTTGCTAACATTATGTACCTATGTATTTCCTGTCTGTCTAGACTAGAATTGGAACATAAGTTATCATTTATAACTTATTTAATTAGTTATAAGTTTATTATAACTTGCTCTCTGTTGTGCCCTTAGCACTGAAATGGTGGTTGATACAAAGTAGGTTCAACCCTGTCCTCTTTTTTTTTTTCCTTCTTAACTTATTTATGATAGTCACACAGAGAGAGAGAGAGGCAGAGACATAGGCAGAGGGAGAAGCAGGCTCCATGCACCGGGAGCCCGACGTGGGATTCGATCCCGGGTCTCCAGGATCGCGCCCTGGGCCAAAGGCAGGCGCTAAACCACTGCGCCACCCAGGGATCCCAACCCTGTCCTCTTTTTTGAGCCCTATACTGAGATACCCAACTGCTTATTCTGTATCTCCACCTGTATGGCTCTTTAGTACCTAGAATTCAAAATTTCCAAAAGTGGATTAATGATCTATGCCCAACTCCAACCCTAGCAACAATAGCAGAAGTCAGTAATGGAATCACTGATCACCCAGCAACCTAAACCAAAAACTTAAGAATCACCTTTGATTCCCCCCTTTCCCTCACCCACCACATCCAACCACCAACCACCTTGAAACTTCTATCTCAAATTGGCACATTTCTCCATCTCAATCTTCCACTGGTTAAAGCCATCATTATCTTGAACCTAACTACTACAATACTCACCAAATTTCTTGCTTCTTATACCGTCCACATTCTCTTTTTAAAATATCATCCCCATGGCTTAAATGCTTTAACTGGCTTCCTATTATTCTTCAAATAAGAAACAAAATCCTTAACATGGGCTTTGGCCCTGCCTCCTTTACAGGCTCATGAATCAATCATTAAAGCAAAAGAACTAGCCTCTCATTTAGACAATAGGCCATGTTTTGCCTTCACAATATTTAATAAAATTAACCTTCTAGGGCTCAAACACATGAAAAATAACACGTATGAAATTTTGTAATTCTTTTTTACTTTCATAACCTAAATGTTTCCATTTCATATTAAAACATTTAGTCAATTGTCCTTTTTAAAAAAAAGATTTTATTTATTTGACAGAGCATATAAGCACACAAGTAGAGGGAGAGGCAAAGGAGGATGGAGAAGCAGGGAGCCCAATATGGGGATTATGACCTGAGCCAAAGGCAGACACTTGATGGACTGAGTCACCCAGGCGCCCCTCAATTGTCCTTTCAAAATACTCACTGGGCATATATGTCTATAGCTGCAGATATAGAAATATGCCCAAACTATGCTGGGGGGGGGGGGGAGACATGATATGGGATGATGTGTAGAGTATAAACTTTCTATATTAAAAAAATCGAGCCGGGGGGGTACCTGGATACAGACACATATGTAGATAAATAAATTGAGGATTAAGGGGCAGGGAAGATTTCTTGAAACTTATCCCTTCTGTATATTGTTCAAAAACAATTTTTATTATTTTATATATATATTCTATGCATTGTATATAAAATACATATTTTATTATTTTGTATAAGGTATGATGTGTTTTACTTTTCTAATTTTTAAATAATCTTAAAAATGATTAATCAGAAAATGATAAGAAAATTAGTATTAGTAAAATTGAAATAAAATCTCCATGTCTATTCTTCCTGACATTTCCTCAAAAACAAAATAAATCTGATGGGATTTAATCCCTCTAAGTCAAAAACTAGAAAGCAAAAAAATAATTTATGACTCTTCAACAACTAGACATAAACTTTCTCTAGCCACCATCTCCCTGATGACCAAATCAAAAAGAAAAAAAAAGTTCCAAGTTATGATCACATTTAGTTTAGAAGTGCAGAAGAGATCCAACTTGGTCCCACCTAATCACTATGCATGAAAATTAAACCCATTCTTACCTTGATTTGACAATCTCTTTTTCATATATATCTTCAATGACCTGTTATCAAAAATATAAAAATGCTTGATATCTCAAACAGCATTTTTTTTAGATCCTACGTTGACAGTTTCTAGTTACTGAAATTACACAAAATAAGCTGGTTTAGCATAGATATAAAATATTATTGAAATAATACTTAAGAGATTTTTTAGAATCTCATCACATTCCTCAAAATGTAAAATAATAGAAAGAAAAGTAGTAGAAGATAAATAATAAAATATATCTACATAAAAAGATTCCTAGAAACAATCAATAAAATGATGCATTCAAGGTGGCTCCGTCATGCAATGGATAGTGTACTGGACTTCTAAAATTATGTATTCATAATATTTCTAGGAAAAATAAAAATTCACAAATCAGACTATTTTTAAAAACTTAATTTTAAAGTATATGCTATCAGACTCCATCTACGAATCATAATAATGTACTTTCAAAAGCCAGATAGGGCACCTGGGTGGCTCAGTGGTTGAGCATCTTCTGCCTTTGGCTCAGGTTGTGATCCTGTGGTCCTGGAATCAAGTCTTGTATCAAACTCCCTGCAGAGAACTGCTTCTCCCTTTGCCTATATCTCTGCTTCTCTCTCTCTCTCATGAATAAAGAAATAAAATCTTAAAAAAAAAAAAAAAAAAGCCAGATAGACAGCAAATTGGAAGTATTAGGACATAAGAGAAGCAAATTGTATCCTGTCTTCCAAATACACATGCTAAAGCCTCAGAATTTCAATTCTTTTGGGTTAGGGACCAGGATTGTGGGACACTTTAGAATTTAGCATTGATATTAGAAGCCTGGTTCATATCACCCATTTTCATTGCAGATAGCTAGAATCCTTGCCTAGGACAGCTCTAACTAAGGCTTACTTTTTCAATCCACAAAAAGGATCTGCTAATACAAAGTATCCCACCAGTTGCTGTAAGATACCATGTGTAAAGAATTTAGTGCAAGTCCTAGCATTTCATCTTTTTTTTTTTTTAAGATTTTATTTTTAAATAACTTCTATACCCAATATAGGGCCCAAACTAACAGATCAAGAGCTGCATGCTTTACCAACTGAGCCAGCCAGGTGCACCCGTAAATCTTTAATAATAGTTACCAGCAGAAATCATAAGAGTGCTAGTGGCTAGTGATAATAGCAGTTTAAAAAAAAAAAAATTGTACTGGGATGCCTAGCTACCTCAGCGGTCTAGCGCCTGTCTTTGGCCCTGGGCATGATCCTAGAGTCTCGGGATGGAGTCTCCCTGCACGGAGTCTGCTTCTCCCTCTGCCTCCCTCTTCTGTCTCTCTATGTCTCTCATGAATAAATAAATAAAATATGTTTTAAAATTTAAAAAAGATACAAAATATCCTAATGTAATATTATAATACTTTAATATGGTATATATTTTATGTAGCTATAACAAATTTTAACTGCTCAAAGTAAATGTTGGTGATGGAGGAAAAGAGGGAAGCAAGAAGTCTTGTTCAATTTATTTTATTTTTTAAGGATTTTATTTATTTGAGAGAGAAGAGTATAAGCAGGGGGCAAGCAGACTCCCTGCTGAGTGCAGAGCTCCAAGGGCTTGACTCCAGGACTCTGGGATCATGACCTGAGCTGTAGTCAGATGCTTAATCAACTGAGCCACCCAGGTGCCCCAAGTTTTGTTCAATTTAGATAAAATTTGTTATTGCTTTTCTTTTTATAAAAATTCAAGTTAAACAATAAAATGAAGGGCATATCTTCAAATACCAACCTATGATAAATTTCTTCTAAAGAGGCAAACAGGGGCACCTGGGTTACTTGTCAATTAAACATCTGCCATCTGCCTTCAGCTCAGGTCCTGATCCCAGGATCCTGGGATCGAACTCCTCATTGGGCTCAGCGGGCAGCCTGCTTCTCCTTCTCTTCTGTACTCCCTCTCCCCTCCTCTCTGTCTCTCTCTCATATAAATAAATAAAATCTTAAAAAAAAAAAAACAGGCATACACAGCTTCACTTAGAATTATAATGATCTGGGTATAATCTCTGAAAATCTTAATCTAATTAGGTTCAACTTGATCTAGTAGTGTCATTAAGATATTCTTCTTGTTATTAATGAAAAATGGCCCGAAGGACTCCCAGACCCCACAAATACAAACAGCATATAATAAGATAAAGCAACTCTGCTGGTAGAGTAATTAATGTAGGCCATGTTTATGACTATCCTCCTGATGAATACAAGGGATTGCTGGCAAAACAAAAATATATTTATAAATGAAGCATTTAAACTCAAATAATATACAAAATTTGGGGTTAAGTTCATTTTTACCAAGTGTGCCTAAAGCATCACAACTCAATTTACAATGACAACTTAAAGTGAGTCTTCATTAGCTGACCTTTGAACAACACAGGGATTGGGGTGCTAAACCCCTATGCAGTCGAAAACCCATGTATAACTTTTTTTTAAAGAAGATTTTGTTTACTTATTTGAAAGAGAGAGAGCATAAGCAGATGGAGTGGCAGAGAGAGAGGGAGAATCAGACTCCCCACTGAGCAGGGAGCCCAACACAGGGCTGGCTCCCAGAACCCTGGGATTGTGACCTGAGCCAAAGGCAGATGCTCAACCGACGGAGCCTCCCAGATACCCCCATGTATAACTTCTGACTTCCCAAAATTTAACTAATAGCCTATGTTGACTGAAAACCCTACAGATAAACTGTCACTTGACATATATTTTTCATACTATATGTATTATATACTGTATTCTTACAATACAGTAAGCTAGAGAAAAAAAATTAAATCCATTAGGAAAAGAAAATACATTTATAGTCCTGTACTGTATTTATAAAAAACCCAAACAAACCCATGTATAAATGGACCCTTGTAGTTTAAAGTTGTATTGTTCAAGGGTCAACCATGCTTGTTAAATCCCATGCAATATGTCATTTCTATTTTTTTTTAAGATTTTATTTATTTACTCATGAGAGACAGAGAGAGAGGCAGAGACACAGGCAGAGGGAGAAGCAGGCTCCATGCAGGGAGCCTGATGTGGGACTTGATGCTGGGTCTCCAGGATTAGGCCCTGGGCTGAAGGCGGTGCTAAACCGCTGAGCCATCCGGGCTGCCCATGTCATTTCTATTTTATTTAAAGATTTCTTTTTAAGAATCTATTTCTTTCTTTTTTTTTTTTTTAAGAATCTATTTCAATGAGAATTAATCCCACATTTAGGAATTTTTGTTTTCATTTATCCTAAATCGTTCCAACTGAATCATAAGTCCATTCCATCACTGAAATACTACTGGTCTTTGGTCATCTAATCCTCTAACCAAAACAACTCCCACTTCTTCCATCATTCTTACAAATCTTTATCTCAACTCATCAATCTAAAAATTAAAAAAAAAATAGATTCTATTGTAAATGAACTGTCAAGAAATGGTATAGAAATTTTTGTATATTTACAAAGATGATCATTAATCATTATAATAATAATAAATTTAAAACAATTCAAAAACCTTTCCTTAACAGGAAAAGAGTTAAATTATATTTACAACTTTTTAAAAACTTAACACAATAAAATGATAATAGAGGTTATCTCTGGATAGTGATTTTTATTTTCTAATGTGTATCTTCTGTATTTTCCAAATTTTCTAACATGAATAATTGTCAGTCTGATAATTAGAAAACTGCAATTTTAACTGAAAAAAAATATCACGGAATGTTTTTGTTGAATTAGCCCTTAAAAATGAGATAAAAAGAACATACCTATTTAAGAAGAATGTTGCGAACCAAAAATACTTACCTTTATATCAAAAGGTGATTTTTTCTTGATATGAGGAGCCCAGTATTTACATGCTAACTACAAAAGGAAATAGAATAAACAGTAAGTCACAGGTTTATACAACTGTCGAGCTAGAAGACTGAGATCATACAGCTTATTACTAGAGGCATTGGGAGGACGAGTAATTCCATCTTCTACGGGGACTACATGGGCATGCAGGCCAATCAGCATCCTGGGCCCCAACCCACCAAGTGCCAGTAATGCCCTGTGCACTGCATCCTACCACTGTAATTTACAAAAACAAAACATACTTTTCTAACCACCCCAAGAGAAATAGTAGGACCTAGTTAATAACCAGAGTCAAACATCCTCAGCATAGAGATAAGGAAACCCAGGAACCTCCTAGAAAGAACACCTAGAATCTAAGGATTAAGTGAGTTGCCCAAGATTAAAATTAGTTGAAGAACTATTAAACAGATTAAACAGTATTAAACAGATTCTAAATCTTCAGGAATTTTTTTAAAGATTTTATTTATTTATTCATGAGAGACAGAGAAAAGAGAGAGGGAGAGAGGGAGAGAGAGAGAGAGAGGCAGAGACACAGGCAGAGAGGGAGAAGCAGGCTACATGCAGGAATTTTTTTAAAGATTTTATTTATTTATTCATGAGAGACAGAGAAAAGAGAGAGGGAGGGAGGGGGAGAGAGGGGGAGAGAGAGAGAGAGAGAGAGAGAGAGAGAGAGAGAGAGAGACACAGGCAGAGGGAGAAACAGGCTACATGCAGGGAGCCTGACGTGGGACTCCTTCCCAGGTCTCCAGGATCATGCTCTGGGCCGAAGGCAGCGCTAAACCATTCAGCCCCCCGGACTGCCCTTATTTTATATTTAGTTCTAAAATTCACCTAGAATGGATTTTTATTTTAGTTTTTCCCAAATGAATATTTTATTTCTCCAGCAATATATTTTTTAAAGATTTTATTTATTTATTCATGAGAGACACAGGGAGAGAGAAAGAGAGAGAGAGAGAGAGGCAGAAACACAAGCAGAGGGAGAGACAGGCTCATGCAGGGAGCCTGATGTGGGACTCGATCCCGGGTCTCCAGGATCAGGCCCTGAGCTGAAGGTGGCGCTAAACTGCTGAGCTACCTGGGCTGCCCCAGAATTTTTATTTGTAAAACAATACCTTTAAATGATTCGTAGATACCCAGACACGCATAACAAAAGCTAAAAAGTTGTAATCGATAAGCAGCTTATTACAGAGCATAAAAGCTGGTATACTTTAGCAGATTAGGTTTCACCCAGAAATTGTGAATTTTAAACACATATATACAATATTTCCAGGCATTTAGATGGGTTGTATGATATGATATAATATCAAAAAAGTCTTATTAATACGTACTAATATTTTTTTTTAGAGAAACTAAACTGCAATCTCTTGAAAAACAGAAAAACTCTGGTAAGCTGAGAGACTCAACATATTTATAAAAAAGTATACCTGCACAGTGTCGAGTATACTGTAGGAACTCAAATAATAGCCAACGGATTGAGGTATGGATGTATGCATGGACAAATGAACAAATAAAGAACAATCTGAAATGTTTCCTTTTCCTTTTCTGAGGCTTTCCTCAATCCTCCCTGATGGTGATAACCGTTTCTTCCTCTTCTTCATTTCATAAAGAACTCTATTATAGTCTTATCTTCCTATATTATTCATCATTTGATTGCTTATCACCCTTCCTGTCCACCTAAGTGGAACACTAAAGAGATGAGCCTCCTGCCTTTGCTTCTATAGCTAACTACCTATCACGGTACGTGCACTCATAGGGCCTCCCGAGCAGTGAAGACACTGGCCCCGATGAAGTCTCTCCAAAACAGTAACAGTTCACTTAGGTCACACCCTCTAACTCTCAATCACTCTCCAAACTATCCTATGGTATCCTCATTTCCTCATTCCACACACTAACAAGATATCTTTTACTTACCTCATACCATTAAGAGAACTGAATCTGATCTGTTTTCATGGATTTAGGATCTTCTAATCAAATACGTAAATCCTATTTTCTGATCCAAATTGCTTATTTTAAATATCTGATCTAGCTTCTCTATGGGGTCTAACCTATGACCTCTCACACACTACTACCTCCAGGATTATATTGCCCTCCCCCACACTTCAGCCTCATGTAAAACCGAAACTCTTTCCATTTCCCATTTACTATAGCTAAGAGAACATAGACCGTTCAAAATAAATTTTATTGAAAGACAAAAAGGACACCAAATACAGTAGCATAAAAAAAAACAAAAAAACCCTGAATCGTCAAACTTACATGCAAGCCCAGAACCTGCTCAGGTACTCCAGACTCACATATTCAACTGCCTTCTCAATATTTTCAACTGAATGTCTACTGGGCATCTCACATGTAACAAGGCCCGAACAGAACTCTTGATACTCCCCACTAAACCCCCTCCTTTCCTTTCTCAACGTCCAAACCATTCACCTAGCTGTTCAAGATATGCCCTATTTGTCTTTTCCTCCAAACTTCCACAATCAATCAGCAAGTCCTGCTGCCTGTAGCTTCAAAATCTATCAGTCTACTCTAAGAGTAGAGGCCACCATCATCTCATACCTGGAGTCACTGGTAACCCTATTACTGCTCTCGCACTCCCACCCAGTTTCCATAGATTAGTCAGAGGATTCCTTCTAGAATATCATTCCCTGGATCGCAATTAAAATCTGATTGAGAATGAAATCCAAACTTATCTCTGCCTCTAAAATTGTAAGACCTCATTGTACATTGTACATACTCATCTCCTACCATTCTCCCTCTTCTTTTGTCTCTAATCCTGGCCTTTGTCTTCATACCATAAAGCATTTGCACTTGCTCTTCCCTGGATTGTTTCCCTACTCTCCCCCAAACGGCCTGCTTTTTCGCATTCAGGTCTCCGATCAAATGTCACGTCAGAGAGGATGCCGACTTTCCTGACTGCCTTTCATACACCCCATCTCATTTTTCTGATAGCACTGATCCCTGTTTGAAACTGTTAACTTGTCGGACTCATCTCTGAAATGTAAGCTCTTTAGGTGAAGGAAACATAAACAGCTTTAACCGCAAAAACACAGGTATGAAAGAAAAGGGAGATCTGATGTAGTTTAAGTTGTCAGGAAAGCTTTTTCAAAGTAATGTCATAGATGGGTGACAATGAATTAACCGTATAAAGGAAAGTGGGGAGGAAATGAGGATTCTGAACAACGATGAAAGACCAAGGGGGAAGGGGGTCGGCCGCGGTGGCGCAGCGGTTTAGCACCGCCTGCAGCCCGGGGTGTGATCCTGGAGACCCGGGATCCAGTCCCACATCTGGTTTCCTGCATGGAGCCTGCTTCTCCCTCTGCTTGTGTCTCTGCCTCCCTCTTCGCTCTCTCTGAATGAATGAATGAATGAATGAATGAATGAATAAATAAATCTTTAAAAAAAAAGACCAAGGGGTGAAAGACCGCACGGCAAATTTATATAAATGTGTTCGGTATGGCTAAAGAAGAGTTAGAAAGAGAGAGGAAACTGGATATAAGCACAGGCCAGGTTACATAATACTTCAAAAGGATCCTTGGTCATTATCCCAAGGCAAATCATAACTCTTTATAAAGGTGTTAAGGTAACTGATAACGATCAGAATTGCATTTGCGTGAAATCACTGGCAGCGATATGAAGAATGGGAAGGAGAAGAGCAAGAGGAAAGGCAACCAGACAGGTCAGGATGCCCGGGTCCGGACAGTAGACAGGGACAGCACGGCACGGCTTAGTCTACGGGGAAGCAGGTACGTTTAAAAGATGCTCAGAACGCGAACACGTAGCTAGTGGTCAAGGAAAAGGAGGCAGAGCTCGAAACGACCCTGAGGGCTTTCTGCCTTGGCAGATGGGAGGCAGAGGCCAGAGAAGAAAGAAGATGGGATAACAACGTGTGCAGGGAGCTGCCTGCTCTCTTAGCCGATGCCCAACTGCGGGGGGGGGGGGGGGGGGGGGCAGGGCTGTGATTCCCTGTTCCCAGGCGACCGCGCCGCCCGGCGCAGCACCGTAGCCGGGTTCTTTTTTTTTTTAATTTTTTTTTTATTTATTTATGATAGTCACAGAAAGAGAGAGAGAGAGAGGCAGAGACACAGGCGGAGGGAGAAGCAGGCTCCATGCACCGGGAGCCCGACGTGGGATTCGATCCCGGGTCTCCAGGATCGCGCCCTGGGCCAAAGGCAGGCGCCAAACCGCTGCGCCCCCCAGGGGTCCCCGTAGCCGGGTTCCAAGCGGAGGCTCTCGGATCGCGCCGGCCGTCTTCACGGACGCGCCCCTGGGAGCGGGGGTGTTGCCAGACTGGCGTCGCCCCACGGCCAAGGAACGCTCCCCTCCTCCCCGCGGCCTGGCCGGCATCGGCCCTGCTACGGAGCCTTGCCCAGCGCCAGGCTGGGGCCCGTCTCTTTCTGTGAACCCGCCGCTTCCGCGACAGAGTCCGACACAGAAGAGCTCGCCTCGGAGCCTCCTTCTTGTGCGTCCGTCTTCCCCGGACGCTGTGCCCTCCGCGGCGAGGCGGCCTCTTCCGCGGCCTCCGCGGCGCCCACCGCGGCCGCCGACACGGAGCAGACGCTCCGTCACCACACCCACCCCGCCCCCAGGCCCCGGGGGTCTCGGCGCCCCCGTCACCCGCGCCACGCCCGCCCGCGCGCACCTGGGTCACGAACTCCGCGTTGATCTGGGACACCGTGGGAGCCACGATTTTCTTGGGCTGAGCGGGGGCCGCCATGGCAGCACCCTCAGTCCGCTCCGCTGGGAAGGAAAGGCCCGCCCGGGGCGGCGGTGAGCTCGACGCACTTCCCCTGACAGGCAGCCGCGGCCGCGCAATTCCGCGAAGCAGGAGCCCGCCGGCCCCGACCTCCTCCTCGGCCTCCGCAGGCTCGGAGGGGCGCGCACCACAACCCGCGCGCCTCCCCGGAAGCGGAAGGGATCAGGACCGGAAGTTTGTGCAGGCGCCGGGGCTGAGCGACGGGCGCCAGGGCTTCCGCCGCCTACGCGCGCGCCCCCTAGCGGGCAGCTCGGAGAACGCACCCCGCGGTCGGGACCGGGTCTCAAGGACGCGGCAGGCAGGTGCGGTCGGGTGAGGGGCGTGGCGGGGGCGTGGCGGGGGCGGGGACACTTGGCGCTTCTCTCCAACCTAAAAAAAAAAACATACGCTGTGAGTATGCGAGGCTCGGCTTTAACTGTTTTTTAACAGACCCATGGAGGTATAGGTTGGCATACGATGAGCAGCATGCACGTATCTTGGAGTGTAAAATTTGATACGTTTTCAGGCATGCATCTGTGAAACCATCACCAAAATCCGGATAAGCATATTCAACGCCCTTAAAATTTTCCCCATGCTATTTGCAATCCATCCCTATTGCCATACTAGGGAAAAAAGGGCTACCAGGTAAAAAGGGGGTGACAGATTAGTTGAGTGAAGAGGCAATGGAGAAAGTAGGTGTAAAATGCATTTTCAACATAAAAGACAAAAAAAAAAAAAAAAAAAAACAGTAACCCGAACAACCGGTAAAGTTCAAGTTGTTTGTCCCAACTGCTATCTCTTTTTATGCTAGGTGCAGTGGAAATTTTTTATTGCTCATCCTCTCTTCTTTCCAAACACAGCTTCAAACTTGGCCTGTACCCCTATCCCTATTTAAAACATAGAACCTAAAAGGATGCATTCCTTTGCTTTCCAGAAGCATGTAGTTTTGCTTATTGTTTCTCAAAGTGTAACTTCAACACAGCACTAACAGTTAACCTGCATAAATGCAAATTCTTGGGCCCACCACCAGACATGAGAGAAACTGAGGATGTGGCTTAGCTGTGTATGCTTTTAACAAAACCCTTTACAGGATTCCAGTGCACGCTAAAGTTTGAAAACCACTGATCAACAGTGACAAACCAGTTATGCAGAAAAAAGAGTGAGAGCACAGGGGATGGAGTGTTTGGGTAAATCAGAAAGGCTTGCAGAGTAAACAGAATTTAAGTTCAAACTTGGGGCGCCTGGGTGGCTCAGGGTGTGGGGATCAAGCCCCACATCAGGCTTCTCACCCGGAGCCTGCTTCTCCCTCTGCCTCTCATGCGTAAATGGATAAAATCGTTAAAAAAAAAAAAAAAAAAAAAAGTTCAAACTAATTTGTCTTACTGCTAATAGAACTCCAGCAGTTTGCCCTGAAATTTAAGCCCTTCAAACCAGCAATAGAAAGCTCAAGATAGAAATTTAATGTTCTTTCCCTGCTTCTAAAAAGCAGATATTCTGTATCATCCGTCCTTGGGGCACCTGGCTGGCTCAATAGGTAGAGCCTGGACTCTTGATCTCAGAGCCATGAGTTTAAGCCCCCACCTTCAGTGTATAGAGATTAGTAAAAAATAAGCAAACAACAACAAACAGTCCTTGAAAATGTTACTTCTAACAAAAAGTTTCTGTATGTTACTCAGACTACAAAGATTGCTATGTCTTAAAACTATAGGTCTGATTGGTTATCTTCTATAACATGTACATTGAAATGTTTTGGGGGACTCCTGGCTGGCTCAGTCGTAGAACATGTGACTCTTGATCTCAGGGTTGTGAGTTCAAGCCCCACATTGGGAAAAGATTACATTAAAAAAATAAATAAGTAAAAAATAAGTAAATCATTTAAAAATAAAGTTTTCTGCAAGTGTTTTAAACACTTTAGTTTTTTCCCATTATCATGGAAAACCAAATCAAATCTGGCTCAACTAAATTTCTTTGAACAGTGTGAAAGTCTGTATCTAATTTAAAATAATAGTGGGTAGACAAGATGGAGACAAGGAGAATAACAAGAATATGCATGGGAGGAACTAATTCTGTATTTCTTTAGTACAAATCCGGAGGAGATAAATGGGTAAGCAGGTAGATTATGTAACGTAATGCAGTTAACATCCTTTTGTAGGTGATAAGAAGCTAGTAAAGAAATATAATAAAAAGTAAAAAATAAGTAAGAAATAAGGAGATGATTAAATATCCATGTCAGGAAATTCAGTGGAGGTGAATTGGAGTGGGCCCAGGAAAGTGGTTGGCAATCAGTACCTTGTCCCAATATTATGTGATTTTCCTTAAAAAAAAAAAAAAAAAGGCCAAAGTGTAACTTGAAAGTTTATTTTTAAAATATTCTGAAGTTTAAATTCTTCAAGACTCTTAACCACCATCTACTTTCCTTCAACACACACATTTTGTTCTAAAATTGTTGGCTCTACTGCAGTACAAACCAAGAAACAAAAATTCCATTAACTTAGCCAATGAAACTACTTCAGTAGATATCGTGCTACAGCCCTGGAATCACCCAAACAAAAAATTTTGATAAATCTCTTTAAAGATATTTATAAAGTTTATTTTTTCAGAAAACCAAAGTAATTGATTCAACAACACAAACAGTTCTAGCATGCAGCAAATCATCATTTAACACCTAAGGTTTAATTTTTCTTAATCATGGATGTATACAGTTTATTTTTATTCCTAAGAAGTTTCCACAAGAAGCTTGCAGTGATAAAGGTAAATAAGAATTTTGTTATAGGTACTTCAAATAGCACTACAATACATCTTTGACAAAATTTTTACAGTATTCCAACTTTCAATATGAAACAGCTTAAAAAGGCATGGGCCAAAAAAAAGTATAGTAGTACCACTTAAGCAAATAAAATCTAATATCATACAAGCACAACACTGTTAGGACTCTCCCTGTTTGGGTTGGGAAAGGACTAAATGAGACATTTACCTCAAATAAAATATATAAATAGCTTTGGAAAATCCCAAAATATATAATTTCAAACAAAAAACCCTTTGAACCTATATTCTTGGAAAATTTGAATTATCCCTTGCTTTTATGTAATAGGGATGTTTTTGAAAAGTTTGTGGTGTAAAGCAAATTCTGTAAACCATCATCTTGCTTGCAATGGAAGAACATATCTGGAAGAAACCTAAGAGAAATTATTTTTTAAAACATATGATTCTCCTGCACCTTTATACATCACTGGGCATTTTATCCGTACCTTTACCTTTTATCTCTGTATATTAAACTCGAGTTTCTCAAAATGCAGTTGAAAAAAAAGATACCAACCTCTCCTCTTCCCTCCTCCTATACACAGACAACTCTTAAGAGTATGATGAAGAGCTTAAAATGCAAAGAATGTTTATCCATTCTCAACAGAAGGCTTGTCACTATTATTGAAGTGTGCCAGGACCAACACCCACCTGTTCTCTTAAAAGATAATGGTTATTTTATTACTGAGAAATGTCGTTCTTAAAGACTTTATTAAAACATGGCAAATACGAAGGACAGTTACGTCTTTCATAACTTAAGATTTAATATTTCCCAATCATGACAGTACTGTTTAGGGGAATGATATCCTCGATTCCATAGGCATTTTATTCCTTTATGGGAATAATTACCTTACTAATCAAAACAACAATTTGCTAAGGATCAGAGTAACATTCTTTAGCATTAGAGTCTTGCAATAAACATAGAATTAAAAACTAGAACTAGACCTAGTCATTGCCATTTGATCAAACTTAACAGAATAGATTTAGTTAAGTCATAGGACTACTCAATTCCAAGATGCATTAAAACAAAGTTCTACTAAAGTAAAATAGAAGTCTTGTGAAGATGCAGTTCTGTGCAAGTGAGTCTTAAGTTTACAACTACTGTTGTCAATCATTTAGTAGATGAATTGCATTTATTCCTCTGAAAAGATAATACAGCATACATATCATCAAAAAGATTATGGCACTTGGACAATACTCCTGATAAGTAAATATGGTAAAGGTATACAAGTGCATCCTAGTCTCTTTCCTACTTTCAGATCCTTTGGGAAAAACAACAGGCTGGGTAAAAAAATACAATTCTAATCCCCTGTGGAAATGAAGGTGAAGCTACCAGAGTCCTAAGAATAAATAGCTTGCAAAAGACCAAAGAAAATAATGCTGACGTCCTCATCCATTTTCATTTTCATTGCCTTATAGTTTTTAAACTTAAAAGAAAAAATCTTGCAATGGAATCTGAGCCATAGGTGTACAAAATTATGCTTTCATGTGAAACATAAAATAAATAAAATGTAGTGGAGCTATTTGCTGCAGCCAAAACCCAATTTTTACCTCTCACTCCTTTGAGTATATTTAAAAGGAGATGGCAAATGTTAAGGAATAATTTCTTTTAAAAAATGAACGAACTGAGTTATTGTACCACATCATGGATTTACATTTTCAATACAAAGTATATATTAAAATAAAATAAATGCTTACTGTATGGCATCAAACCTTGTTCTTCCCCCTAAAAATTAATTTGGCTATTCCAAAAACATTGTATTAATTTTCTAGGTATCTTAGCTCTTACTTGCAGCACAAGCAACTGCCTATGAAATCACTCAACCTAAGAAAGGCCTTTACATAAAAGTACATTTTAAACGATAGAGGCTTTAGGAACAAAATTACCAGGGACACCACAAATGCGTTACTGGTTCTGTCAATTACACAACAGAATTTGAGAACTGCTTTCTCTTGTGGTTGGTCATTCCTTAAAGTGAGTAAGTTGATGTCTCTTCCAGTGAGGAGCCTGTCTGAATGTTTTCCCACAAACTGAACATTCAAATGGCTTCTGCCCTGCATGAATTAGATAGTGTCTTTCCAGTTTAGATGGAGACCGAAAACTTTTGGAACAAACGCTGCATTGGTAAAGAAGGCCATCATTCCTCTCCACACGCCCTGAATAACTGCAACAATGGCTATGTTGGCTCTGCTCAGATTGCAGAAGTGCACTAGAGAGGTAAGGCTGCCTGTTCCTGTAGGGGGTACTGAGAATGAAATCCTCTGATTCTACCTTAACTTTTATTTCTGTTATTTGATCTGACTCTGAGACCTCATATTTTTGGAGTCCAAGAGTCTGGCATTGTTGGGAAGCATTATAGCTAACATTATCACCCGGATGAATGAGAAGTTGGTTCAAATTTTCAAATTCTTGGCAAAGAGATCTTCTATAAGGAATCTTATCAATATGAGTTAATTTGTGTCTTTTTAAGTGAGCTGACTGTCTAAAAGATTTCCCACAAACATTACAGCCAAAAGGCCTCTGTCCAGTATGAATTAAATAGTGTCTTTGTAGTTTGGATATAGAAGGAAATACTTTCTCACATTTGTCACAAGGACACATCTTATGTCCAGTATGTAGATTTTCACTTGGAACTGAAAAACCACACTGAAGCACTTCACAGTTACCAAAGAATTCCTCACCTGATGAACCATAGATAGATACATCTTTATTACTCACTGAATTATCTACAGGTAACTTGTTTTCTGTTGTAAGGATACCTTTCAAGTTTTTACCTATATTTTGGTTCTGGAAGTGCTTTTGCCAAGAAAATGGCAAAGTCAATGTTTTCTTCTTTTTATTGCCAACTGTCTTATATGTTCCATGTTTGCTAAGAGAACCCATAAATGTTCTCTGAGTTTGTTCAGGGCTCTGCTCACCAGTAATAAAATCACAATTTTTCAAGAAATTGTTTTTAAATACTTTTTTTTCAGATCGAAAATTATCTAATTTCTTACCCCCAGCACGTTTAAGTTTAGCCAAGATTTTTTTCACAATGGTTTTATAGTTGCAGCTTCTTTTGAGCCTGCTTGGAATTTTGCCACCTCTGGCAGGAAAACACTTATGTCCATTGAGAATTTGCTCTGATTCAAAACACTCTTCACACTCTGGACACTGAAAAGGGACGATATAAATAGAGTGGACATCAAGTTGATTATTCTCCTCAGATTCACCTATATCACCGTTTTCAAAACTATCCTGCTTTGCATTTAATTTATTAGGCAGGGGGCATGATTCTGGACTCTTTACCTTTAATGAAAGAGTCTGAAAGGTCTTATTCCTGGTATGGATTTGTTTATGCTTCAGAAGTTTGCTTTGAATCTTAAATCCTTTTTGACAAAAACAACATTGGAAAGGTCTTTCTTCTGAATGTGTGAGTTGATGAATTTTTAAATGAGTTGACTGCCGGAAAGATTTACTGCACAAGACACACTTAAACGGTCTCTGACCAGTATGAATTAGTGCATGCCTATCAAGTTTTGATTGTGATGGAAACATCTTGCCACAGATTGTACATGCATGAATATTCTTTCTTTTCTTTGTAGGGCTGTATGTAGGATCAGACTTAGAGCATGGGTGTAATGCCCATCTTTCCTGTGTGGTAAAAGTATGATACATCCCATATACTGGTTTTTCTTGCTTGGCCTCCAACAATCTTCTGACCTGTTTAACATCATTCTGGTAGGTTTCATTGTGAAGTTGTTGGTGCTTCACAAACGTCTTCAGATTTTTAAAGTGGCGTTGACAAATGCTACATTTAAAAGGTAGATTATGAGTTAGTTGATGTCTCTCCAGATGAACCAGTTGCCTAAAGGTTTTATGACATACATCACATTCAAATGGCTTCTGACCAGTATGAATGAGATAATGCCTAGCTAATTTTGATGGTGTTTCAAAGTGCTTGAAGCAAATATTGCAAATATATGGCCTGTTTCTAGGTAGTTTGTTGGCTACTACACACTGTTGAATCTTTAGCATTTTTAAATTGTTTTCAGCCATCATATTCTTCAGTGATATACTCTGATGAACTCCATGTTCTTAAACTCCACAGATGTCTAAAAATTAAAAATAAAAATGTATTAATTTAAAAAGTACTTATTCATATGAAAAGAAATAATTTAAGTTCTCCTTTGGCTAAAGATATTAAGGGTATAGAGGAAGCTGGACTTTTTCTATGTTTAAAAGTAAGGTAATAACCATTTTAGATGAATACTTTAAAATCATAAAACTAACCTCACACATAGAAATGATGAGTCTTTAAAAGAAATCTCTAGGGATGCCTGGCTGGCTCAGTCAGTAAAGTATATGACTCTTGATCTCAGGGTCATGAGTTCAAGCCCCATGTTGGGTATAGAGCTTACTTAAAAAAATAAATCTCTAAAAACCTTTGTAACTTTAAGCTATATCTATATTTCTAATTAATTGAGATAATAAATCAAAAGGGGACTGAGTTGAATTTCTTAACATTAGACCTTTTAATTCCAATTTTCCTATTTCTTTATTATGTAGCATTGTCAATATTTAGTTGCTTTGTCATTATTTATTTATTTTTAAGAGAGAGAGCGAGAGAGAGAGAGAGAGAGAGAGAGAGATTGCCTGTGTGTGAGTCGGGTGAGGTGGGGCAGGGGGAGAGGAAGAGAATCTTAGCAGGCTCCAACCACAGCACAGAGCCAGATGTGGGGCTCCATCTCATGACTCTGATGTCATGACCTGAGCTGAAGTCAAGATGGACACTCAACCTACTAAGCTACCCAGGTGTCCATTTTTGTCATTTTTTAAAAATTAAGCAAGACTCAAAAAAAAAAAAAAAATTAAGCCATAAAGGTAAGGAGTGCAAGAATTGAAATATAAAACTAAAAATAAGATGTATTTGCATTTAATTATAGCATACCATGGGTATGATCTGAGAAGGGAATGTTTTAGTTACCAAGGTTGGATTTCTTAGCCACATCATTACCAGTATTTACTTCTAATTACTTCTTTGGACCAGCAAAGACAACCTTGGACAACTGGGAGAAAATTCCCCAGATAATCTGGGTTCTAGTCCCAATTTGCTACCAAATGATTTCAGTGTGTGTGTGTGGGGGGATAAACCCCATCAGATTCATCTCTAAAATGGAGAAAATGCCTCCTGGCCTGCCTACCACATCAATTTTTGTGAGAATCAATGGAAATAATGCATCTGAATGTGTTGGACAACTGTGAAGTGATTACAAATGGAAGGTACTACTTAGCTCAACATTAATCAGATTATGTAACTTTATCTACATAATACAATTTTTTAGGGTTTCTAACTAAGAAATAAACATACTAACTAAACTTATAGTTCTTTGTATTTCTTCTTTGCATTTTGTTGTGGAATTCTTAAAAGACAGTACAAAGGCAATGAGGCTAACTGGCTACTTATATACTTATGGATGGCAGAGTAACTGAGAGTTAAGTGTGGTTCAGACAATATAATAGAAGCATTGTTTTGGTCCTGGAGTTAATATAAACATGCTTTCCTTAATATAACTATGTAGGATACATGCAAAAGTTTACGAAGTATTTTTATAAAAACTGTGTACCCTATCTTCTCTTTTATCAGGGAAACCAATTTTCTTCTCATCCTCCTTCTACTATTGCATTTACCTTAAAGAAAGTAGTCAGAGATTAAAAAAAAAAAAGCTGCTGTAGCTCTGATTCTAATGTCTTTATCTTCTATTTGAGATCAGAAAGTTGATGAATCTACTAGAAACTCAGTGTTCTTTTGTCAGCTAATCTGGCGAACATCCAACATATATGCTATTTTTTTAAAAAGATTTTATTTATCTATTCATGAGAGACACAGAGAGAGAGGGAGGCAGAGACACAGGTGGAGGGAGAAGAAGCAGGCGCCATGCAGGGAGCCCGATGCAGGACTCGATCCCAGGTCTCTAGGATCACACCCTGGGTGGAAGGCAGTGCCAAACCGCTGAGCCACCCAGGCTTCCCCATATATGCTATTAACTGTCTTTTCCAGAAGACACCTTAAACACAAAATCATAATCACACCCACTGTGGTTCTCTTCAGCAATGTGAATCAGAAACAAAAGCATTCATTTATTCAATAAGTATCTTCTACTACTAGTTGCTTTATCACAGTACTTTTCAGAGTTTAAAAAAAAACGTAACTGCATGTTGCTATCATTAATGCATTGTGAAATCAACTTAGTGGGTTATGATCAGCAGTTTTGTTTAATAAAAAGTAGAAAATATCAGATTGCATTACATTTGGTAAAGATGAATACTGTTTTGTGAAACTTCTGTAGAAAGCAGTAAGAATGTTTGTGAAAGCTATTCCTGGTATGCCTCTTCACACAACACTAGACAGAGGAACCTACAATGAATCAATCACTTTATGCAAAGTGATCAAGTGACCCATTAGATAAAGTTGGGGCCCATAGCATGAGGCAGGATTACTAAGGACAGCAACAATATCTAATTTTCTTCAGTTGGCCCATATAACCCCAAAATATTTACCAAAAAAAATGTAATTACAACAAAATGGATATGCCACACAAGTCTATGTAAAATAAACAAATCTGACTGCAAGCAATTATATTAATTTATAAAATATACACATAACCCAGATATACAGGTCAGCAACAGCCAACTGTTGGTGCTATTAATATGCATTTTCACTACACTGAGTTAGAGAAATTACTGGTGAACAACCTCCAAATCCCTGAACATGCTAACACAGGAACAGTTACGAGGGTTAAGTCATGAATCCATCAAATTGCCAAGACTCGGCAATTCACTTCATTCCTTTCAAACTATCAGGTATTGAGGTGGTCAATTAGGACAAAGAGCCAAAATGAAAATAATATACCTTTATTCACTTACTGCCACAGTGCCAAGCATGAGGCAAAACAAATACTGGTTCCCCAGCGTCCATTAAGCAGAACTACACTAGGGAAGGATCAGATGGATGCCATGCACATGAGCATCTCCCTGCAGAGGAGCTTGGAACAAAAGGCTTTTGCCTCTTTATGGACCTGTGGGCCAGAGCACGAGGAAGGAAGCGCTAGGAGTGGAAAGGTCTGGAGTTAAAATGGATAAAAGTAACCGAGGTGTTGGTGGAGACAGTGAGGCCTGGGAAGGAAGGACCCCAGTCAAGATCATCTGCATGGAGGTGACTGAGCCACCAGTGCACTCTAGTATGAGCATGGGCAGCAGGAGGGAAGGGGTGAGTTCTTGACTGCAACTCCCTCCCAGACTCCAATGCACTGGCCATGCACAAGTCTGGTGTGGGGAGGGCAGTCCCCCCCGCCCCCCATAAGGCTGGCCAGCCAAAGCCAGCCAATTGTCTACTGTCAGGCCTGGAAGAAGATCACACAAAGACTTTTGGCCTGAAGCTGACCTCCTCAATTCCTACTATATATTTCTCCTTCTCTTTAATAGTTTCTACCAGGGATCCCTGGGTGGCACAGCGGTTTGGCGCCTGCCTTTGGCCCAGGGCCCGATCCTGGAGACCTGGGATCGAATCCCATGTCGGGCTCCCGGTGCATGGAGCCTGCTTCTCCCTCTGCCTGTGTCTCTGCCTCTCTCTCTCTCTCTCTCTCTCCGTGACTATCATAAATAAATAAAAATAAAAAAAAAAAAATAGTTTCTACTGAATACTTCTGAAAAAATATCCCACAGTAGAACCACACACTACAACCTTCTCTGATTATAACAGGAATTGACTGCGTATAGTTTCTGTGCCAAAAAGTGTCCACGGCTGATCAACTACCACTAACACTAAGACTGGATACTACTGTCACTTGCCTCCAGATCGGGTGTGAAAACACTTACTGGGAGCCCTGTATTGTGGCAACAGGTGATCTCATCTGCTATTTATAAGCGATGGCGCGGGATCCCCAGCGCTCCAAGTGCGGTCCCACGTATCCCTCTACAGGGTGCACGTTAATTTGAGGGCGCCCCAAATCCCACTTCCACTGATTCTCTATGCTCTCCGTTGATTCTGTTGTTGTTGTTGTTGTTGCTGGAAATATCGGGGGAAAAAAAAAAAAACGAAAACAAAAAACAAAGCCAACACTGTGCACTTTATTCTGCTACACCGAAAATAAAAAAGTAAAATAGCAAGTCTCCCTGGTTCAACCTGAAGATTTTTCTGGCAACTGCCGGACACGCTCTGTTGGAAGACTAAGAGATGATTCGGGGATGCCTGGGAGGCTCAGGTCGTGACCCCGGGGTCCCGCATCAGGTTCTCTGCGTGATGCCCGCTGCTCCCTCTGCCTCTCTCTGTGTCTCTCATGAATAAATAAATAAATAAAATCTTAAAAGAAAAAAAAAAATCCCGATGACGCTTCGAGGCCGAACGCCCGTTGCACGAACGCAAACTGCGGGTATCACAAAAGCAAATGAACAAGAGAGGGGAGACCGCTCCCAGCCGGGGGACGGTCTCTGGCGACACCTGCCCCAGCCCTTCCCTCGTGGTGGGGGCTCGTGCCCCGCTTCCCCGGCCACGCTCCAGGCCCCGCACCCTCATCGCGTCCCAGGGCCGCTGCAGGGCACGGGGACCCTGACGTCCGGCCGTCGCCCTCACCGCCCACAGCCCGTGAGCACCGAGGGGTCGAGCCGAGTCCAGAGAGCGCAAGGTCCCACCCCAGGAAAGGACCCGGGCCGCGGCGAGGGGACCGCATCCTCCCTGCGCCGCCGCCTCACGCCTTAGGGGCCGTCGGGAGGCGGGGAAGCGGCGAGGGAGGGGGCTGAGGTCGTGGCGCCCCCGCTCCGGGCCCCCGGGCCCCCGGGCGCGAGCGAGGCAGGCCCGACCCGTCGCGGGGGCCGCTGCGCCGCACACACGGGGTCGCGAGTCCTCCTCACGCACCTGGAGCTGGCACGGACCTGGCGGCCGCACATCCCGGGGCCCGGGCGCCGCGGAGGCAGCGAGCGCACGTCTGCAGGACCGGCGCGGCGACGGGCTGAGTGCGCAGGCGCGGCGCTCCGGAGCGCCCGGGGACGCGGTCCGGCCGGAAACAGGCTCTCCCCGCTCCAGGGCCGCGTCGCTTAGGTGCCGAGGGGGGGCGGGGCTCCCGAGGTCGGATTGCTCTTTTTACATTACATGCAACTTTACGAAATGATAGGACCTCGTTTAAAAAATGAGGGGATTGAGATTGAGGCGTGAAGGAACGAGCTCCGTGTCCCACGGCTGCAAGGCGATGGAGATGGGATTTGCACACAGGTAGCCTAGTACCAGACCTGCCCTTGTACTTCCCTGCTTCTTCCCAGGTCATAGATGCCTCAGTGTAGTGTGTGGACACAATTAAGGGTTAAATGTTGTGGCTCACTTCATGGCACTTAAGGTGCCACTTAATGGCTCACTTAATGGATGCTTGGGCATCTACCAAGATTTTAAACACAAAAGATACTGGAAAATCATTGTGTATTTTTGCAGGTTCCAACTGTAATGGCCTCAGCTTGAGAGATGAGGACCTGAGAACAGGTAACAAGCACATTTTGCCTTCAGATATAAGTGACTTTTTGCATCACTTCTCAAGGACCGCTGAGAGCAAAAGTTGTTATCTCTACTGTCGGCCTAGGGTCCTTCACTTAAAAAGGAAAAAGTTGGGCCAGTGACAAAGTACCAGACCTGCCCTTTTACTTCCCTACTTCTTCCCAGGTCATAGATGCCTCAGTATAGTGTGTGGACACAATTAAGGGTTAAATGTTGTGGCTCACTTAATGGCCTTGGCATGCTTGGGCATCCACCAAGATTTTAAACACAAAAGATACTGGAAAATCATTGTGCATTTTTGCAGGTTCCAACTGTAATGGCCTCAGCTTGAGAGATGAGGACCTGAGAACAGGTAACAAGCACATTTTGCCTTCAAATGTAATTGACTTTTTGCATTACTTCTCAAGGACCGCTGAGAGCAAAAGTTGTTATCTCTACTGTCGGCCTAGGGTCCTTCACTTAAAAAGGAAAAAGTTGGGCCAGTGACAAAGCTCGTCTCTATTTTCCATGTGGTACATGAGGAAATGACTAATAGGAAATAGGCTTCGGCTTTTTTTATGTAGCAACCTTAGAGGAGTCCCATTCGGGAAAGGTTGAAGCCCTCACTTCAACCAGAAGCAGAGACAGAGGAGGGGAAGCGCCTCAGGTGTCCCAGGTGCTAACTAACCCGAGGGTACAGATGCTGTGTGTTCAGATAAACCCTGGACATTTGCTCTGTTCCGCAGCTTCTCCGGGGAGCTCAGCTTAACCAAACCGTGCAAACAGTTGCATCCATCACCAGCCACAGAAATGCTCAGGAAAGACACACAGACTATGAAAGACTGAGGTTGGGAACAGGTGGAGGGTACACTACCTGCAAAACAAGTAGGCCTTTGCATCAAGAACCTGAATTTGCATCAAGAACCTTAAGACACATGAGACATGGATGAGCTATTCTCCAGGGCCACGTACCCTACCTCACAACCTTCCCCGCCCACCCTGAAAGTCATCTCAGGAGCCTTTCCAGGGGGGCGGGGGGTGGGTGGGAAGGGAGACATTACCAAGAAGGAGTCATGAGGAGGATTTCACTGAGGAGGTGAGATTAGAACAGGGCCTTAGCAAGGGGCAAACAAAATGTGGGGACAGGCTAGAACACTGTAGGGAGAGATAGTACTAGTGACCAGGCAAAGTAAACAAATGGCGTGGAGTATTTTTGTGTCAGTATATTACCCCTGCCACTTACTAGTGTGTGTCCTTAAAAGCTGTTCAACCTTTCTGAATCTGTTTCCTCATCTTTTATTTTAAGATTTTACTTATTTATTTGACAGAGAGAGAAAGAGAGAGCGCACAAGGAGGCAGAGCAGCAGGCAGAGGGAGAAGCAGGCTCCTTGCTGAGCTGAGCTAAGAACTGAGGGGAAAAAATAGGCACAGAAGGAAGCTATGAAGATTTAGGCGGGAAGGCTTGTTGGCATTTTGCTCAATGACCAGGGATGACCGTACTGAGCCTGATAGAAATGAGAGAGCCAAACCTGCTTATTTATGCTTCACATCTAGAGCACCTATTACTCACCAGGCACTTTGCAAGAAGCTGAGAAAAGCCTTAAATGCTTTGCAGAGGTTTTCTTTTGCCTTCCTTATTTTAATTCTGTAGGCAACGGGAGATTATTGAAGAATTTTGATCACAGGTACGTCACGCTTCCATCTGTGTCATAGAAAACTCACTCAGAAGCAAAATGGGTAACAAAACAGCAGTGGCGAAATTAGAATAGCCACGTTACCAGCTAGAGGATTCCTACTCCTTGAATATCTGGTCAATTTGGATAAAAATCCAATTCTCATGATAGCTTGCGCCTAGTGTGTGTGTCTGTCCTCCTTGGTAGTTCTTAACCTTCAAGGCTATCTATCCCCTTTTAGCAACAACACATTGAACACAACTTCTTTGTCAGTTTCTAGAAAACACAGCTTCTTTGTCAGTTTCTAGAAAAATATCCACTCATACTGGAGGGTGTGTGTGTGTGTGTGAGAGAGAGAGAGAGAGAGAGAGAATACTTTACTGAAGATTCAGGGGTCACTAGGACATAGGGCTTCAAATGAAAGAATGTGGGGCCTGGGAGCAACAGCCAGCACCAAGGGCATCCAAGATAATTGCACTTGAAAGGGGTCCACACTTTGAGCATCTTTCATATGTCTTCAGAGTATTTTAAATCAGAAACTATGAAATTGAGTTTTAATGCTAAAGCTCTTCCTGCTCTGAAGTGATTGGTCCGGCAGAGTTCAAATCTCCTGTTTTCAGCTCCCTTCTTACTTTCGTCTCACCTCCCCCCGCCCCATTTTTTCTGTGGAGCAACCAATAAAACCACCACCTGCCTCCTGCAGATAATCCACCAAACCATACCCATCAAATGTCGGTTTCTACCCCCAAACAATTATCAAAGCATTTCTCCAACAAAGCACTCCCTTTCTAGGAGGACTTCTGGTGACTAAAATTCTCTCTTTCCTATCATATATTTTCTCAAGAAAAATATATGCAGCTTCTTGTATGTTTAGCTACAGGACTTCTGAGGGCAGGATGGTAAGGGCTGGAGGTGAGGAGTGGTGAGTTGGGATCAGAAGGTAAACATGGCACAGCTATATTTTGCTTAACACAGTTGGGCCATATCCAACTCACAGCCTAGTCCCCATCTCTTGAAGGGCTGCTAGAAATTTTCTCTAAAGCTCCACTGGTGCCAATGCTTGTTGGATTTCTGGGTCTAGTTAGGCAGCAGCATCCTACCCCACCCACCACCATGTGTTGGTTCGAATTCAGTGGCACTGGGGCTCCATGGTTACCCCGAAAGTAGGTAGGAGTCTCAACATTGGGCTTTGACCGCATATGTTCCCCCTTGGAGTTGGGGCTGACCTCTGGACCAACATTGATCACAAAAATGCCTCCTATTACTTTATTTTATTTTTTTTTGAATGCCTCCTATTACTTTAATATTACTACTTTTATAGGCCAACCAAGGAGACAGGGCAGAGCTATGGTATTTACCAAACTCTTTTGCTTATGGGGTCAGGAGAGCCTGACACTATAACCTCTCTCCTGATTCTGGATCTTAATTTCTTGAGTTCTTTTCATAGCTACATTCCCCTAAAAATACCTGTCCTCCCAAGAGCCAGAACAGATAGAAACATTTCTCTTCTCAGCCCCCAACCCCATGTAGTGCTATGGGTATTAATTCTGTCTCTGGTGGCTGCTAGATTGCAGGGGCAAATGTGTGAGATATTACTTTTACTTTTATTTAGGACCTGGCTTCCCAACTAGATAAATATTCAATAGTCATGGTTTGTGTTTAGGCCTAGGGCTTTTTCCATCTTGTTCTCTGACCCAAAGTAAGTAACTCACTTACCTCATAGTCTGGAGGATTTGATAGTTGGGTGAACTACCCATGTGAACTAACTCTCTGAACTTGAGTGGCTGAGCTCTGCACATTCTGTACAGCTGCACAGGTACTTTTACCTCTAACCTCGAATAATCAGTCTTCTCTCTTCTTCCCTTTGAATAACTTCTTTAAAAGCAAAGAGTAGGAGGAAAATTCAGATTTTCAGAGGAAGTTCTGAGCTTCTCCTGTAATGTTTTGCTTTAAATTCCTCCTGCAACAACTTATTCCAGCAAGCCTGATTCTTCCACATCACTTTCCAACAGCAATGTGGGGATGCAAAAGCCTCTTAAGTTTAAACACAAATTACAGAGGTCATTTCTCCTTCCAGCTGTTACCAAGAATTGTCTAAATTCTAATTTACAAATTCAGACATTTACATTGCCAAGTATTTTTAAGCATTCAGCTGCCCAGTGTACCCCAAAGGATGTATTGGCAGCTTTGCAATCACTTAAATTCCTAATTATGGACCCTGGAAACTTTTAAATAATCATTGTCTACATTCCAACTGTTATTCAGGGAATGTGAAAATCGTTCTTTCTGCATCACCCAAAAATGTCTTTATTTCTCATTGCATGTAGTGTTCACCTAGGGTCGTAATAGGCAGTCCCCAGTTCAGATCTTTGAGGGACCCTTACTCAATAGAAGAAGCAATCATAATAGGGATCTTTCATCCGATCTCTACCTAATTGTAAGTTAAGGACTTCTTTTGTCTTGCTGCTTTTAATATTTTTTCTTTATCACTTTATTTTGCAAATTTAATTACAATATGTCTTGGTGTTGGCCTGTGTTTGTTGATTTTGATGGGAATTCTGGTGCCTCCTGGAATCTGGATGTTGTTTACTTCCCTAGATTAGGGAAGTTTTCAGCTATTATTTCTTCAAATAAATTTTCTGCTCCTCCCTCTTTTTTTTTTTTTTTTTGAGTCCCTGAGTTCTCTAAGCCTATTCTCATGTAACATAATTCTTCTCTCTTTTGTTCAACTTCATTATTTCCCATTATTTTGTCTTCTAAATCACTAATTCATTCCTCTGCTTCTTCCAGCCTGCTGTTCATTGCATCAATACTATTTCCAATCTTGTTTATTGTAATCCAATCTTCATCTCTGATTGATTCTTTTTTAACTCTTTTATTTCTGCAGTAAGGCTCTCCCGGATGTCTTCTGTTCTTTTCTCAAGCCCAGTGAGTATCGTTATGATTGCTTTCTAATTTCTTAATGTTCTCAAGAACTTTGAAAGGAAATATTTTTGTCCCTCTTTATGAATTAGGAAACATAAAGACTTAGAGTTTAGTTGACTTGTCAAAGTCATACAGCTAGTGAGTGCATGAGTAGGTTTCAAATCCATATCTGTCATGACTCCAAAACCTATCTTCTTTCTACTGCACCATAATATAAAATATGTAATACAATGCTTACAGCATATTTGATACTCAATATATTGTACTTTTTGTTCTTCTTTTTTTTTCCACTTAGAGTGAAATGTCTATAATTTTAGCAGCTGTGCACTAGGAACCAGAGACAGACACCAACATATATATTTTCTATTATCTTACGGTAGATATATATTGGATGCATGTCTGCCTTCATGTGCAGTTGCACCAGGCCCCACACTTGGAAGGACTCCACACATGGGTTAATTACCTGATGTCTCAAAATCCTTTATAGTTTTCAAAAAGGGATCCTGAATGTTTATTTTTTATTGAGCCCACATAATATGTAGCAGGTCCTGATTGGATACAAGGAGTGAAGGAAAAAGAAGCTCAAGGATTACACTTAGGTTTTTTGCTTCAACAATTGTGTGGATGGTAGCATATTTGGAAGTGGAATTTGGGGGGGAAATTAAGAATTTTGATGTGAACATGTTAACTTAGAGCTGCCATTTAGATATTATGGTGAGATATTTGCTGCTTGCTACTCCAGCATTCATTTCCCTCTTCCTGATTCCTGGTTAGACCCTGTTTCCCAGCTTTGTGATAAGGGTTTGATTGACTCTAGTTCCAGCCATCTACATGCTGTCCTGGCATGGCAGGCTCTGGCATATAGGAGCAAGGTAATCAACTATGCTGAGTAGACTAGTGCTCTTTGTAATTCCTTTCAACCCTAGATTGAAGGATAAAGGTTTAAAAGGGTAAGGAGAAGACTTAGAAGGAGAGGCAAACACTGCAGAAACGGAGTCTAAAGGTTTTTTGTCTGTTTGTTTTTAATCACAGGCCATGGATATTTGTAGGAGAATCTGCTTACTTTCCCAATATCTATCTTTACCAGCTTCCTACGTAAGAGACCTTCCACTGTTTAGCTGGGTATATGGTCTCCTGGTATAAAGACTACATTTCCCAACATTCCCCGGAGCATTCCCTAGTACAGCCATATGATTAAATTCTTTTAAATAAGCTAAACAGGCATATGGTGTGTGCAATATTCTGAACATATCCTTAAAAAGAGGGGGCTTGCCATTTCTCCTCCCTTTTACTTTCGGCATTCTAGAATTTGAGTGCAGTGACAGAAACCTCAGTAGTAAGCACCAGACAAGAACCCTTGGTCCTTTGACATCATGGATACATGCCAGTTTTGGACTGCCTACCTCTTATCTTTTACGAGAGAGCTAAATGCTATCTTATTTAAGATAAGACTATTATCCACCATTATTTTGGATTTCTGTCACATACAGATAGTGTTAATCCTAAATGATGTGATATTCATATAATTAACTCCTTTTCTTTTCAGGGTACCTAAATAATGAACTGTTTTGTTAAGAATAAGACTCTAATAAGGGCGATTTTTTTTTTTTTTACTCAGCCATGTGCAATTTGGTCTACATACACACTGAAAAAAACCCCTATCCAACCCATATTTTGCTTTGGCTTTTTAAGTCCTCAAAAAAAATATATAGATACTTTACTAGGATCTATATTATTAAAAGCACCTCTACTCCCTCTAGGAAAGCAACAATTGATCCACATTTTTCTGGCACCAGCTCACATTTCATAAACCCTTGTTTAAAATTAACCCAAACCATTAAACAACACAGAAAAAAACTATCTTTTTAAATTACACTATAAAAACTACCTTCAGAGAAACTGAAACAGGTGAGTTTATATGTAATCTCAGATAAGGTGACCAAATATTCAAAATTGACTAAGACAGTCCCAACTCCCAGATTGCTGACTGCTCTGGTTTCTGTCTCAGCACACGTCCTATGGTTCTGGCCAGATGTCATCCAACTTTAAGACAGAAATTCCTGCCCCTACTTGGGCAAACAAATTACTAAAAATGGAGAGAAACAACATAAAAGTGGAAATGGCAAAAAATAATAATAACTAAACTTTGGTTGCAATTTTAGTTACATTTTGGTTCTTTGGGAATGTTTGTAAGCATTTCTCAACAGATATTGTGTAGTTTGAGGTCTTTCAATCTGTGTATGAGATGATCCATTTCTAGGGTTCAATCAGTACTTTTAATAAGTGGTATTAACTATTATAGGCTAGAAAATGTCAGAATGCACTTCACATACTAAAGATGAGTGTTTTTCGAAAATTTCTGTTTATGTTTTATCTGTGAGTCTTTGGTATGAGAGGGTGATAAAAATAAGTTTAAAACTCACAAAATTTTAGTCACTTAGGAGTACATTCACCCATTGTCTCTTGAGTCATGCATCAATATTAAGAAATCTTAAATATTTCATTCAACGGCTATTTGACAGATGTAACATTAACAATACTTGTGAATCCATCACTTCCCTGAATAGGGTTTCCCTTGAGCCTCATTCTCACATTAGTTTCCCAGGGCTGTTCCAGCAACTTTACAAGTGTCTGTCCAGGACTGTGGGGTGGGGGTTGTCTACAGGGGATTAGTCAGTGGACAGTTCAACTTTGAAGTTCACTGGACAGAGGGTGTTTATAAAGAATTTAAGTTAGTCAGTTGGTCAAGGAAAGAAAGGCATTCCAGTTAGAAGGAGCAGTATGTGTTAAGCAGAAGAAAGAAGCAGTAGAGTGGATGGATTCACAATATCTTAGATGTAATTCTGAATTTCAAAAAGTTCTAAAAGCTGAATACATTAGGCAAGAAAGCTAACTGATCCATTCAATCTGAACTTATTGGTGTGCTGCATTTGTCAAATGAGTTCAGATTGTTTTATCATACTAAACAGTCTAAAATATCCAATCAGTCTAAAATATGGTCCACATAATGTGTATTTGAGTTGTAAAAATATATATATAATTATGAAAGCCTGATGCATTAACTATGCTTATCAGTTTTTCAGGAGGTATTATTTTTTTTCCTCTTTGAGCTTTAATGAAAATAAAACCTCAGGGGCACTTGGGTGGCTTAGTTGGTTAAGCATCCAACTCTTGATTTCAGTCAGGTTATGATCTCAGGGTCTTGAGATTGAGCCCCACATTGGGCTCTGGGCTGAACATGGAGCCTGCTTGAGATTCTCTCTCTTTGCCCTCTACCTCTGCCTCTCCACCCCCTGCTCATACTCTATCTTTCTCTCTGCTCTGAAAATTAAAACCTCAAAATCCATAGCATTGGCAAAATAGATATCTAGTAAAGCTAACACAGTAATTTATGCATAATTATGGGAGAACTAGTGAATAAACTGGTTATATGATATATCTCATGAATCAGTTTGTCAAATTAATACACAGCTTATTTATAATTGATAATTGCTTACTTTTTCTCCAGTTGTTTAATGGTTTCTGTATGCTTGCTTGTGCTTTTAATCATGCGTATTTGGTGAATCTTACCTACCACAAGCAAGTAGAAGTCTATAAAGTAAAAAATTATCCCCTTTTCACCACTATCCTCCTCCCCCTTTAGCACATTTTCCAGAGGTAATCTCTTAAGAGGTTTGCATGTATTCTTTCAGACCTTTCTTGTTTGTTTTTTATAATTTTTTAAAAGATTTTATTTATTAATGAGAGACAGAGAGAGAGAGAGAGAAGGAGAGAGGCAGAGACACAGGCAGAGGGAGAAGCAGGCTCCATGCAGGGAGCCCGACATGGGACTCGATCCCGGGACTCCAGGATCACACCCTGGGCTGAAGGTGGCCCTAAACCGCTGACCCCCCCGGGCCGCCCAGACCTTTCTTATTTGTATGTAAGCATGCTTATGTCCTAGGAATACAAAAACAAATGTTGTTTCATGTGTCATTCTCTCACAAAGATGACATAATACTGTGAAGGTGTTCTGCAACTTGCCTACTTCACTTAATATGTTATATATATCTTTTCATGGAAATATGTATAGATCAACCTGATTCTTCTCAATGATTGCCTCATGTTCTATGGCACGGACGTTCTTCAATTTAACCATTGTCTTACTGACAGATATAAAGGGCTTTTTAATGTTCTTATGATGGCAAATATTCCTTCAGAGTTACATCCCTGTACTACTTCTTAGTCATACTTAAAGGACTTCAGTCTCTAAGGTCCTTGGCCAAAGCGTATATTTTGTGGGAACTGATACCTTCTTTTCTTTTAAACCAAAGAGAAGTCATTCATGTTAACCTGTAAACACAGCAACAAAATGCATTTTGTTGATTTTTTATGAGAATTATAAAGGTGACTAAAAGGGCTCTCATGTGGTAGAAACCATTCATGTCTTGCTGCTGACTCCTTTAGCTCACCAATCTCATCTTTTTTTTTTAACATTTTATTTATTTATTCATGAGAGACACAGAGAGAGAAGCAGAGATACAGGCAGAGGGAGAAGCAGGCTCCATACAGGGAGCCCGATGTGGGACTCATCCTGGAACTCCAGGATCATGCCCTGAGCCAAAGGCAGACACTCAACCGCTGAGCCACCCAGGTGTCCCACCAATATCCTCTTCTTAAGCAAGGTCATTCTATAGGTTACTCTTCAAATTCTTCTTTAGTGTTCACTGCATCATATCTTTCATTGTAGGAACATCTAGAAATCGCAGACCTGAGAAAGAATCTCCAGGTGGAAGTTGCTAGAATTTAAAAGTAGTGTTTCCACACTAGAGACATGACATGCTTAAGGGCCATGGCACAAGGATGCTTTGTAACTTCTTGCCTCCACATCTGCCTCATATAATGGCCTACTCTGAGAGGAGGAGAGTGTGTTGTTTAGAAGCATGGGCTCTGCAGTCATATTCCCCAGGTCCTGCCTCTTGTTAGCTCAGAGCTTGAGCAAATGACTTACCTCTCTATGACTGAGTTTCTTCATCTGTTAAAATGGGGACAGGGATGGTGATGATGATATCATCTGTTCTATAGGATTGCTATGAAAAAATAAAAGATTAGTATTTGTAAAGCACTTACAGCATCTGGTACATATTTGTTAAATAAGAATGACACAATGTTATAGGCACTGTGGCTGTTCTTCTTAATTTCCTGAAGAAACAGCTGTTCACAAAACTTTGCGAAAGCTTAAATGTACCTGAAGTTGACCAAAAAATATGGTGTGAAAAATTTTGCTTCTCCTACTCATCAGAGCCTTCACTATAGAGGTGTGTCTATTCAGTGCTCACAGAAGTCCTATATTTCAGTGGCCTGTTCTGGATGTCCAAACTTCTAATGAGAAATAATACCTTATTTAGGTTAAAAAGAAGATGGACTGATATTAGGTGTCTGCTTTCTAGATAGAACTGTTAGGACATTTTTTGTGTTCAACAAAATATTCTCACAAGAAGAGATGCTTTAAAAAACACATCACAGGAGAAATTGAGTTAGATTTCAGAAACGTAAATATGGTGAAAATTGTCTGGATTCACAGGAAATTGGTGACTTTCTGAATGCAAGAAAATGATATGAAATTCATTGACAATGTATATTTATACTTCACATTTTCAGATTTTAATATTACAGCTATTAGAAATGCATCCAGTTTTTATTTATGCAAGAGCTGATTAGCCAGATCTGATATTTTACAAGTTTTTTTATTGCTGTTTCCTTCCCACTCTAAACCTGCAATTTTCTGCATTTTGATCAATTACAAAGCATGTGAAACTGGTTTCTTTAATATGGTTAGATTTCCAACACAGACGGTATGGGTCCTCACTTCTCTTTTGTGGGAAGATACAGGACTAAAAGGCCACATCTTCTGGGTGGCTTCCATATTCCCTGGATTTGTTTGTAGCTTTGGGTTGAACACTCTGACCAAGTAATTTCATATTCTTGCCTGCTGTGTCATGATTTAGTATCCCAACAAAGTTGAAGGTGTTACTTCCTCATATTATCACTAACAGGATTTGGGGGCCTGATACCAGCTTTAAACACCAGCTTCAGTGTAGAAGTATACTTGTAGGACTTTGGGTGGGACTTCAAATACTGAAAGAGGAAGGGAAAATTTGCATGCTGTGGGTAGCCACTGAAGTACCCATGGTGAGTTGACATTCAAGCTTTCAGACTTTGATTAAAAGGCTAGGAAGGAAGCGATAGATGATAAGGCTACAATCAACTTATAATTGGGTATTTTATGTGGTTTTTTTTTTTTTTAATACTTTACCTTATTCCCAAAAGTCAAGAAGTTATGTGATTCCTCTTCCAGGACAGTGTCGGAACTCTCATTTCTTTTCTTTCTCCTCTGCCTGTTCAGGCCGTGCTTAACTCTAATAATTTCTTTTCAAACTCGAGTTGCTTAGGCAACTACACTCTTTGCTCTCTAACTTGACCCCATTTCCTGATGAATAGGCTTTTCATTTTTTCACTAAGTCCTAAGACTTTCACATTTTGCAATTTTCTCTACTAAATAACTCTAGGCATAACTGCTTAGAAAATCATAAGCAATCATAAAACCTTAGATTTTTAAAGGAGATTTAGAAATCATTTAATCCAACCGCCTCATTTTACAGTTAAAGAAATTGAGCCCCCCAAGAGGAGATATAACTTGTTCAATGTCATCCAGCTAATTTGTAAACTGGGTAGAATTTTTCCAAAGCTAATTTTTTGAATTGATTAGAACTATAACTAAGATCATTTTAAATTTTTTTTTAAATTTATTTATGATAGTCACACAGAGAGAGAGAGAGAGGCAGAGACATAGGCAGAGGGAGAAGCAGGCTCCATGCACCGGGAGCCCGACGTGGGATTCAATCCCGGGTCTCCAGGATCGTGCCCTGGGCCAAAGGCAGGTGCCAAACCACTGCGCCATCCAGGGATCCCCAACTAAGATCATTTTAAAGGGCACATACTTTCCCATCTTGATCCTTTTGAGGTTTCATAGGAATATAATTTATAGAACCAAATTTACAAAATCATGACTCCTAATGTTAAGAAAACACTGTGATGTGAGAAATAGTTAAATGAGGTTTGGTATTACCATGCTTTTTAATAGATCATTTATCATAACAATAGTCTCAGATGTGGTGGTTAATTGAAGGTTGACTAGGTCCAAGGTGATTGATTTGCTTTACCTTTTATTTTGGTGGGGGAGAGAGTTGAGAGAAAATGGACCAACACATGTAGAGAGAAATAATGTTAACATGGACATCAGGTTAGGGTAAAAAACTATTGTCATTATTGTTAATAAAATATCACACTTTGTGTCCACAAGATCATAACTCTAGTTTGAATATGAAGACCAGATAAGAAATTATAAATTATTTTTGTGTCTATAATTTGTATCTAGCTAGAGCCAAAGATTAAAGGTCTGTGTCTTCCCACGCTCTCTCTATTGCCTACTCATTCCAGTTAGTGAGTTCTCCAACATGGCCACAAAGAACTTATAGTCTTTTTTTTTTTTTTTAAGAATTTTTTTTTTTTTTTAGGATTTTATTTATTTATTCATGGGAGACACAGAGACAGAGAGGCAGAGACATAGGTAGAGGAAGAAGTAAGCTCCCTGAAGGAAGCCCAATGTGGGATTCAATCCTGGGACTCCAGGATCACACCCTGAGCCAAAGGCAGATGCTCAACCGCTGAGCCACCCAGGCATCCCAAGAACTTATAGTCTTTGAAGAGCCACTCTTTTTTGCTGTTGTATGTATGTTGTTTGCTCTGTGCAAGGCAGTGTATCTCACAAACAGGCCCACCCCTAACATTTGTGAGCCTGAGGTGAATATGAAAATGGTTATCTCTGACCCTCTCCCTGCCATAATGGATCGCATAACCCTTCTGTTCCGTAATGACCTCATCAAAGAAACTTGTGTATAATTGTGTAGAATTCACCAAGCTTCACTACATATCCAAGCTCTCTCCACAAGTCCAAACACAAATTGTACAAGTAATGCAGTCTGCTCTTAAGAGGATAGAGAGGATCAGAAGCCCAAGCAAGCACCTGAAGGAGACTCAGACTTCACAAGCGGGGAATTCTAGGTTTTCTGGGTAAAGAGAGCTTGGTCTAGAAGAAGAACATGTTTCAGGAGGTGACAGACCTGTCACCTTATGGGAAAGAGAAAGATAAGGGAGGGCCAGAATAGAACCTAAAGTATTGGACCCAGGAAAGAAGTCTTGGTTGATTGAATCAAAAACAGTACTGCTGACAAGAACACTGGCATAGAACCCTTCTATAGACATTGTCTCTTGTGTAGGACCTATACAAGAAATGGAAGCAAAAGCGTCTAATGTCCAGAAGGAAGCCACTCTTTGAAGTTATTTCTTAAACAGGGAAGTTTCAAGAGATGTTCTGAAAAAGCATCTAAAAGAACAACACTGTTCAAAGGTATGGCATGTCAAACTGGAAGGAATTTCAAGACAGTTTCATGAAGATAGAATAGAGATCACAGAGATAAGTAACTTGCCCAAGGTCAGACTGCAAGTAGTAATGGAACTCAGCTGGGCTTCCAGGTTCTCAGGACTGGGTTTTTACATGACCGAGTGCTGAAGCCCCTAGAAGTATAACTCTAAGCAGCACAGAAGAAAAATAGACACAGGGTAGGTCTTATACTCTAAGTGTATTTTTAATGATGTGACAGCAAAACAGCATATACCACCGATTTCTATAGAAAATCAGACACTAGTCAGACTTTGAGAGAGAGAGAGAAAGAGAGAACGAGAGAGTGAGTGTGCAAGCTGGAAAATCAGGTGAAGAAGAAGAGGAAGCACTATAATGTAAGGGCTGATGTCTTGGTAGTGATGCTGAGCATCAGAGAAACTCTCTTCTTATGAATCAAAGGAAAGTGATATAATCACTATTAGGTGATTCATTTGGGGAAGTTGGTGCAATGAAAAAAGGTAGAAACAAAGAAAGGGGGCTGTAGGGATTCTGAATGATCCCCTCACTCCCATTAACCCCCACTTTTGGGACTATATATGACTTGATTTATACCCTCCTATCCTGTCTGTAGGCTTCATATTTATTTTAAATATGAAGGCCAGAAAATAAAATGTATTGAAGTGGCAAGTATGGTATAAGTATGATTAATAGTTTTAAAACAAATTGAAGGTTGGTCTGTGAAAAAGAGAATTAGGCTGGAGGACAGAGTTTGTGTTCCAGTCCTAGTCCTGCAGCAAGCCATTTAACCTCTGCAGTGTTTTCTAAAAGGTAAACTGAAAATAGCAAGGCTAGCTCTTGACATTTAATGACAGCAAAAATAGAGGGAGGAAACGCAAGTGTCCAGTAACAGGGAAATAGATTATGGAATATTTCTAAACTACAGTATTATCCACATTAAAAATTACAGTTTTATAAAAAAAAATAAATTAAAAAAAACAAAACTTACAGTTTTGAAAATTTTTAACAATATACTAAAATGTTATAAGGTTTACAGAAAAAACATGATTCAGAAACTATATATATTGAGTTATTCCAATTTTATAAAATATCATAGAATGCTTGAGGAGGTGCCTGGGTGGCTCAATGGGTTAAACATCCAACTCTTGATTTCAGCTTGGATCATGATCTCAGGGTCATGAAATTAAACCCCGTGTTGGGCTCCATACTTAGCGAGAATTCTGCTTGAGATTCTCTCCCTCTCCATCTCCCCACCCCCTCACTCTCTATCTCTAAAATAAATAAATAAAATCTTATAAAATACTTGAAACAAATACATCAACATGTTAATTTTATATTATCTCTAGGTGACAGAGATGGTTTTAATTTTCTTCTTTATATAGTATTTTTATTATTTTCCAAATTGTGTCCAATGGACATACAGTATACTCATTTTTTAAAGTTTTTATTTTAATTCCAGTTAGTTAACATACAGCATAATATTAGTTCCAGGTGTACAATATAGTGATTTAACATTTCCATACAACACCCAGTACACATCACAAATGCCCTCCATAATCTCTATCACCTATTTCACCCATACCCCCCAACCTCCCCTTTGGTAACATCAGTTTGTTCTCTATAGTTAAGAGTCTGTTCCTTGGCTTGTACAGTATATTGATTTAACCATCAAGAAAAGATGTTTTTAATAGAAGTGATATACTCTAGCCTAATTCCTAATGATGTTGTAAGGAAAATGGAAATAAAGTAAGTTTAAAGCTGAATCCTGATGAGCATGTGCTAAATAAGTATTTATGTTAAAGGAAAAAAATGATGTATGTGTCCATGTGCAACTTTTTTCTTTTTTTAAGATTTTATTTATTTATTCATGAGAGACACACACACACACAGAGAGAGAGAGAGAGAGAGGCAGAGACACAGGCAGAGGGAGAAGAAGCAGGCTCCATGCTGGGAGCCTGATGTGAGACTCGATCCCAGGACTCCAGGGTCACACCCTGAGCCAAAGGAAGATACTCAACCACTGAGCCACTTGGGCAACCCTGCTTTTTTCTTAATAATAAATACACATGCCTGTAAATAATTAGAAGTCAATTCCAGTCATTAGAAGAGCATAGGATATGTGCCATTACCACCTCAGAACCATCTGTGGGGGCTGACTCTGATGTCTAAAAAAAAAAGTAAAGTCAACCTTGCTCAGTATACAGCAACTTTATCCAGTCATCAGGAGGGATGGTTAGCTTTTTTGGGAAAGTCTTTGTGCAAGAGGTGGGGCCCTCAGGTAGGGGTGGAACTGTGTAGACTGACTTCTTTTTCTGTAGCTTCAATTTCAGCCCCTTTTCTCAGTAGGCAATGACCACTCTCTCTTGTCATTCCCCATGGAAGTTGCTAGTAAGTTAGAGGAGGGTTAAAATAGGTTCTTGGGAAATAAAAATAGGCAGTGAGTAGGGCTGCAGATGGGGCTTTTAATAGAATGAGTTTGGCATCCTGGTAGGTTAAGGTAGGCTAAACGAGGTAACTACTTCCATTTATGAACTACTGTGGCAAATACTTGCTAGTCGTGCACTCATTTAATCCTCTAATAATATGAGGTAAGTCATATTATTTCTTTTCCTCCTCTTCCTCTCCCACCTTCTCTTAAAGAAGAGAGAGTGGTCATTGCCTACTGAGAAAGGGGCTGAAATTGAAGCTACAGAAAAAGAAGTCAGTCTAAACAGTTCCACCCCTACCTGAGGGCCCCACCTCTTGCACAAAGACAAGACCTGCAAGACTAATAATAATATAGGTGAATTCCTCCCCTCCCCCCCCCCCCTTTTTTCTAAAAACTGGAGAAACTGAAGCTCAGGGAGGGAGAAAAAAAAGGAATTCTTATCTAAGACCACATAACTAATAAATGCTAGAACCAGAAATTTAGGTTTTACTGTTTAACTCAGATTCACTCAAGAAGAATGTTGAAAATGCAAACTCCTAAATTCTGTCCCTGGAAATTCTGATTTAGTAGGTTAGCAATGGGACCAAGGCATCTATATTCTTTTTTTTTTTTTTTTAAGATTTTATTTATGTATTCATGAGGAAGAGAGAGACAGAGAGAGAGAGAGAGAGGCGCAGAGACACAGGCAGAGGGAGAAGCACGGTCCATGCGGGGAATCCGATGTGAGACTTGATCCCCAGACCCCAGGATCACACCTTGAGCCATAGGCAGATGCTCAACCACTGAGCCACCCAGGAGTCTCAAGGCATCTATATTCTTAAAAGCCTTGTTGATTTGCTGTCAGGGCAAGGATCCCTGCTTCATCTGGCAGTGCTACTCCTAAGTCAGCAAGGAGGCAGGCTGTGTTCTTGTGCACAGGCCTGAAGACCCAGCCTTGTGAGTGAGATTTCCTGGGGGAGGAACCTTTGACTTCACATTCTGCATGAAACTCCCTATTCATGGTCCTTGCAGATTCTTCAGATTCGTTTGTCTCTCTCACACCGTCAGAAAGCTGGTCAGTTGGGAAGGGTGCTAAAGTAAAATGTGAATGTACCAAGATAGAGGAAATGGTTTTTACTAGAACTCATCAGCAAGGACTGAACTGATTGAAGATTTATGGTTGAAGATTCTTGCGGTAGTGAATGGAAGAGGGCATAAGCACCACCACCCCACTGCCACCTCCCAGAGTTTAGTTCAGTAACAAAGACAGTCATTAAACTGGTTCTAAGGAGGGCAGGTCCTGCTAGGTGTAGACCTTTTATTAGGCTGAGAGAGATTGCACTTTTGGGGCCAAAGGGTGTCCCTGTGTAGGACTACAGAGGAATAGCTGAGGGACCACCAGTGTCATCTCTGCTAATTTTTCCCCAGGCTAATCAACTTCTCCTCTAAGTAAAATATTTACCAAATATATTAAATATACTGGCTTGAAGAGGAACAAATCATTGACCTGATTCATGCATCCCCACACTTTGGTCTTCCTTGCCTCAGACACCATGCCCACATCACCTTTTCTCTCCTCCCTATCTTTGCACATCTAATCCCATTGCTTGGAACACTCTTCTGCTCTCTCTGATCTTCTTTCCCTTCACCTATATTATTATTAGTCTTGCAGGTCTTAGTTTAAGCATTCCTTTCTTGGGAGGCTTCCCCAACATAAAGGTTAGAGACACTTTTTTTTTTTTTCTTTTTATTCATGAGACACACACACACACACACACAGAGGCAGAGACACAGGCAGAGGGAGGAGCAGGCTCCACGCAGGGAACTTGATGTGGGACCTGATCCTGGACCTCCAGGATCACGCCCTGGGCTGAAGGCAGCGCTAAACAGCTGAGCGCCCCCACCCAGTACCATCTAGCCCGAGGTTAGAGACTCTTAATGTATGTTCTGACAACCCTGTGCTAGCACTCATCACATTTTATTGTTACTACATATCTAATTGCCTATTTCCCCCTACACTGTGAGCTCAAGGAAAGCAGGGACTTTTTCTGGCTTGTCCCTCATTGTTTCCTTATGGTGAATTCAATGTTTGTCCAGTCTGTATTGGGGATTGAATGAGCTGAGCTGAGAATGTGAAACCCTGTACTTAGTGAGCCCGTCACCTAGAAGGATCATCAAAGGTTGGGACTGGAACTGTGATCGGTTAGGGACAGAATCCCTAACTCTACTAGAGCTCAACTTTATACAGATTATGATGCCAAGAATCCCGAGATGAGAATCAGGAGCATGAGGTGTGTGACTTTTGACTAGTTGCTTAGTGTCTTTATCTCTCAGAGCTTTTCTGAGTAGGAAAGGGAAGTGTAGGAAAGTACTTTAAAAATATAAATATGAGTGCACAGTCATGGAGATGTAGGAGAAATGGGGTCATCTACAAAGGGCTGTGTTTGGGACTTAGAGGCCACATTCTGGTTCCTATTTTTCCCACCTCAAGCCATATGTCTGGTCAAGTCAGCACAGTCAGTACAATGGAGCTCTCATCAACCCTCACTCACCACCGCCATTATCTGGTTGATTAATACAGTTTGTGTGTTATTTCAAGGGGAAGGGGAGGAGGAGAGAGAACAAGGTAGCAGCACTTGCTGGTGTTAAGAGTGTGGTGGATCTGTCAAAAACACTTTCCAGATTCCTGATTCTCTAGGGGATAATTTTTCTGCTGGTATTTTTGAGATCTCAAAATTAAATACCTGTACCAGAGCTGCCATCTCCAAGGTGACAGTGCTAGAAATCTCCTTTGGATTCTTAACATGAGAGATTTTAAATAATAGTTTCCTTAATGAAGCACCATATGGATAACATTTTAGGACAGGTAATCAAATGGTGGAAGAAAAAAATCAACTGAAAAAAACAAGTGAAAGCATTTCATAATATATACATATATCAAATCATCACACTGTACACCTTAAACTCACTCAAAGTTGTATATCAATTACATCTCAATAAAAGTGGAAAAAAATAAAGAATTCGAAGTAGAGTTGCCAGATATAGCAAATAAAAATATTTGGGACATACATTAGGAAATTATTTGTTATTTATATCTGAAATCCAAATTTAACTTGGTATCTTATATTTTGTCAGGCAAACTTTAATGGAAGGCATCTCCTTTTCCCTCGCTTAGTTCTGTTCTAATTATTCCATAGTAAAAAATAAAATGTTTTTTAAAAATGTTAATTCTCTAGTATTATTGTTTATATGAGTTAAATGTTATCATTTAGTGTTTTAAAATTACATTTCTCTTCAAAATAGCCCTGGGGCACCTGGGTAGCTCAGTCAGTTAAGCCTCTTGATTTCAGTTCAGATCATGATTTCAGGGTGGAGCCTGATTCTCTCTCCTTCTCTCTCCCTCTCTCTCTCTCTCTCTGCATTCCCCTCCCTAACCAGTGTGTACTCTCTCTCTCAAAAATAAATAAATAAATAAATAAATAAGTAAAAACATTCAAAATAGCCCTTCATTTTTACTCATATTTTCATATAGGAGATTAAGATTTAATTTATCTGGTTCATTATTTCATGGTATTTGGGGGGGGGGGGGCTCTTCTGTGTTTTAACCTTAAGTCAATAAGGATTTTGATCATTATGGTCATTTTATTGTATTATAGTTCAGTACCATCTATTACTATGTTTTCTTTGAAGGCAATAAATCACAACTTTACACGTGGAAAATCTTGGGTACTGCATTTCATTCATTCTGCTTAGCACTAAGTGGTATTTTATTTTATTTTATTTTATTTTATTTTATTTTATTTTATTTTATTTTATTTTTTAAAGTAGTCTCTGTGCCCAGTGTGGAGCCCAATGTGGAGCTTTAACTCACGATCCTGAGATCAAGATGCACACTGAGATCAAGAGTTAGACACAACCAACGAAGACACCCTGGTACCCCTATGTTATTTTACTTTTTATTGAAAAGTTTCAGGTGTATACAAAAAGAAAAGTATTTTTATGAACTTCCTTGTATCACATTAGCCACCTTCTAAAGTTACCACCTCTGGCCAGCATTGTTTTAACTATACTACCATCTGCCTCCCCACCACCACTTCAGTTATTTTAGACCAAATCCCAGGCCTTGAATCATTTCAATGATAAATATTTCAGTATATATATGTAAAAAAAGAAAAAAAATTAAAAATATATCTATAAAAATAATCATACCTAAAACAGTCAATAGTATTTCTTTAATATTATCAAATATCAAATGAGGGTTCAGATTTCTCTGATTGTTTCTTTTTTTAAATTTTATTTATTTATTCACACACAGAGAGAGAGGAACAGACACAGGCAGAGGGAGAAGCAGGCTCCATGCAGCAGCCTGACGTGGGACTTGATCCCAGATCTCCAGGATCACACCCTGGGCTGAAGGCAGTGCTAAACTGCTGAGCTACCTGGGCTGCAGATTTTATATAATTGTTTTATAATTATAAATTGTTTTATAATCTTTATATGTGTGTATTTTTTTGAATCAGAGACCAGAAACCAAAATCCCTTTGTTGTAATTTATAGGTAGGTTTCTTCCTATTTATTGAAGAAACTTGGTTATCCAGTTGAATCTTCTACATTCCAGATTTTTAAAACTATATCCCCATTTAACATGACCCTCTGTCTCTGTATTTTTTATAAATTGGTAGTTGGATGTGGAGATGTAGTCTAATTCAGGTTAAATTTTTTTCAAGAGTACTGGTAAATGGTGTGTGTATTGTGAGGTATATAATATCTAATTTTTGTGATATCAGAGACCATTGATGATCATTGCCTAAATCCATTATTTAACTAGAAATCTGCAAAATGGTGTTTGTTTTACTACATCATTCTTTTTCTATTTATTATTGAGAAAACTTTCCCTCATTGATTGTTTTGTTACATTAAGATATATACGTACCCATATATATATAAGTACATGTCATAGATCAGTCCCCTAGGAAACAGACTTTGAGGTGGAGGTTGCCTATTGGACTTATAGGAGAGAGTTCTAGGGAACAACACCTGTAAGAGAGAGAGGAAAGCAGGGACTGGGTGAAGGAGTGGTTGAACAGTGAAGGAGTTGAAAAGGAAGACTCAGCCAATCCCACAGAAAGCTTTGAAGCTGGGAAAACTCTTCAGAATTAAGACTGTGCCTTTGTATTCCCACCCTACCCTTGCGTTGACAAATCGTTGTTTGTGGGCTGCCTCTGGATTGAGAATGTATTCTCTGGTTAAACAACAACCTTCATCCAAAGGCAATTCCTGAGGAAGACTCTGCTGGGAACCTTTAGCAGTAGAGGCTCCAGACAGCTAAATTAGTGTCTCAGTCTTAAAGGGGAATCAGGGCAGTGCTCTGAAGTACTCAATACAAAAAAGGCAGGTTAAATGCTTGATTCTAAGAAAAAAAAAAAGAATAAATAAATAAATGCTTCATTCTTTGTACTTACCAGATTTAAGAATTGTGATTTTTAAAAAATATCATAAACTCGTGGATTTTAACATAGTTGATGTGTTTGCAATCCATGGCAGTAGTCATTTTTAGTGATTTCCATCTTTTGCCAGGAGAAACTTCCTCAGGTTGGCCTATGAACCCTTTGACATGACCCCTCCACACTCACCAACAGTTTTAGTAGCATCTTTACTTTCTTTATGACAGAATGTTCAGACTCAACTGCTACAGTTCCTGTCCCAAACCTGTAAATTACCAGAGAGAAATCATGTTTAGAGGCCACAGCAAGTTTAGGAGTGGTGCTCACTGCTACTGGGTTGCTATTGCTTAGCTTTTACAGCACAGATAGCTGGAAATACATAATTTCCTAAAAAGAGAAATGTATCATGAACTCTTCAGTGGTATTTCTAGCTTGAATTTAAGATTACAAGAATTTACTAAACTTTGATTTTATGTTAGTATCTCTTTTCCTCTGGAAATCCTTGTGTTAGGAAGCAGTGGGAAATTAAGAAGGCTTAAAGCTATCAGAAGAGAGGAAGGGAAAAGACAAAATGAAAGCAGGGAAGGAATGTGTGTCATTTTGCAAAACCAACAATTTTAGTCAAGGAGAAGTTAGGTGTCTTGCCTGATAGCTCCATACATAAGCCAGTTTGAGACTGATTCAAGCCAAAGACCTTCTCAGAAGCCCCCTTGAGTTGTCCTGAAGTTGCCTTTAGCTCTTTATGATACTAAGATCTCCTTCTATGGGCAGAGTTTTATGCTGTTTTTTGAATATACAATGTATACATTAGCATGTTGACTTGCTAGGCATGCACAATTGAACCAAAGTGCCTAATGCAAGCCCCCTGCCCTTGCCCCTTTTCTACTTTTGAAAGCTAGAGTGATTTCTTGAAAGTTTCGATGTTTTCTTTTTGAACAAAAACCAGATGTCAGCTTTATATATTCTGCTTGCATAGAAGTGGAGAAAAATGCAACCTGCCCTATTATTCCAAATGAAGTTTTAAAATTAATGGCTTTGATTAGTGACTCAGTGCTTACTTAACCTTGATTCCCAAATTGAGCCTGCTTCAGGACTTCCTAAGGAAGGACTTTTCTTACCTTTTGATGATTTGGGCTATAGATTTCCCTATTTTGTTTTCTCTACTAGTCTTTGTCCTACTCTTTTCTCTAATAGTTCTTGCAACTTTCTGGTCTATACTGGCTCCTTTTCTTGTTTTCTGGCTCAATATATACTAATAAATATGAATTTTAATGACACTGGGAACTTGTAATCAGATATGCCACACAGCATGTGCTCAATCTCCCATTTTGAAACCATCTTCTTAATATCATCAAAAATCAAAATCTGGTTTCCCTTACATAATACATCAGGTTGTTTCCAATTGTTTAGTGCTAGAATTCCTTAATTAAGAAATATATGTAGAAACCTGACAGTTTAGTCCACCTGGCTGTCTTGGTTGGTGGAATGTGCAACTCTTGACCTTGGGGTTATGAGTTTGAGCCCCACGGTGGGTGCAGAGATCACTTAAAAATAAAAAAGAAATAAACTCTAAAAAAAAGAAATATGATAGTTTTTTAATTATATTTCACTCATACATCTACTTGTATTTAATTTTGCATTTACTTAGGACCTACAATGTGCCACAAAGTGTGCTCTTATGATCTGTTGCTGGTCCTCTGGCTCATGTGGGATTCTTTTTTTATTTTTTAAATTTCATTTACGTATTTGAGAGAAGGAGAGAGAGAGAGAGAGAGAGAGAGAGAACATGAACAGGGGGAGGGGTAGAGAGAGAAGCAGACTCCCCAGCTCAGCTGGGAGTTAGCCAGGTGGCTCCATCCCAGGACCCTTGGATCATGACCCGAGCTGAAGACAGGCACTTAACTGACTGAGCCACCTAGGCACCCCATCAAGTTCTGATTCTTGTCCAGGTTGCTTAACAGACTATTGGAGGTCACAATAGAGAAGTATCTGACCTCAGGGACATTTTTTTTTTCTTAATGCTTATTTGACTGATGGGTATTTTGGAAGGTAGGAGAAGGAATAGCTGGACTGCAAAGCTCAAGTGATAATTCCTGCATTTTCAGAATCATAGTGCATAAGATATTCTTAATTTAATCTCATATTAGAAGACAGTGACCTTATAGGATATAAGATAGTAATCCTTATAGGATAAGTGGATGTCATTCAGATGAAGCTGTCGTATTGGTACTGGGAAATACAGGTCTGGGACAAAGGAGAGAATTCAAGGAAATGCTGCATGGGTCAGAAGGCTGACCAACTGTTTTCATTCTATCAAATGATAGAACAAATGCACATGTACTTCAGCTGAAGCCAGAATACCTTGAAAAGAATTTCCTGAAAGAGTGAGGATCTTTTTTTTTTTTTTTTTTAATTTTATTTATTTATTTATGATAGTCAGAGAGAGAGAGGCAGAGACACAGGCAGAGGGAGAAGCAGGCTCCATGCACCGGGAGCCCAACGTGGGACTCGATCCCGGGTCTCCAGGATCGCGCCCTGGGCCAAAGGCAGGCACCAAACCGCTGCGCCACCCAGGGATCCCAAGAGTGAGGATCTTAATGTAGAAGATAGTTTAATAGCCTCTAGAATTTGGGAAGGTTCCTATCTATATGGGCCATAGATTCTTATCAGGAGATAGGTTCAATAGCTAATAGCTTCTCCAAGTACTTTCTAGCCCCAGGAGTCGGTAATTTAGTATACTTAAGTAGGGATCTCCTTGACATTTTTGCATTGAGTATCAGAATAAATAGATAATAGCATATCTATATAACTTGCTAACATGTCATTTAGGCCGCTTGAGGGCTGTAGTAAATTGCTCTGCCACTTTTTTAAGTGATTATACAAGTGCTAAGCATCAGTGATAAGATTATTCTGTGTTTTATTATTATTCCTCCCCTCTGGTGCTGAGAAATGAATTGCTTATGAAACAGAAGGGAGGATTGGCTTAATAACTGTAATCAGATATGCCACACAGCAAATGTGAACTTCCCTTTCCCCCATTTTAGCCATCTTTTATCCCAAGAAGAACAACCGAATCTCAGATGTGGGAAAGGGCAGTAGTAATCCTTGAATGTAAACTGTTCACAGGAATTAGACACAAGTGAGACTAAAACAATGGAATAAACTTGTGATGGGTGACTATCTTACATTCTTTCTAAAGAGTCCTAAGGGATGATTAATATTAATATCAACACACATCTTGCTGTTCTAAACACTTCACTACTAATTTATGCTTATAACAACTCCATGAGGTAGACACTGGTATTATTTCCATTTTATGGATGAAAGAGCTGAAACACAGGGGCTAAGTGATTAGCCCATGGTCACACAGAGACGACTAAATAGTATGTTAAACTGCCTCTAATGAAATACTGATTTCCTGACTGTATTTGAGTTAGTTCAATATTATGTTTCTAGGGAAGACTTAATCAGTTTTTGAGGAAACATGCAGTCAGTCCAATTTCAAATTAGGAAGAATCTTTGGCTCAATCCTTTAGTCTCTAAAAGTCCCTC